>NC_139991.1:50343752-50628790 GCF_964263955.1 Coregonus lavaretus
TTGAGTGTTGAAAGAAATAAATTGCAACTTGAAATATACATTTGTTCATAATCAAATATAACAAGTTGTCATTGAATCATATATTTGGTTCAATTGAGAAAACGTACACCACATAACCAAAATTATGGGCATTAATATGGAGTTGGTCCCGACTTTGCTGCTAGAACAGGCTTTCCACTAGATGTTGGAACATTGCTGCGGGAACTTGCTTCCATTCAGCCAAAAGAGCATTAGTGAGGTCGGGGACAGATGTTGGGCAATTAGGCCTGGCTCGCAGTCGGCGTTCCAATTCATCCCAAAGGTGTTCGATGGGGTTGAGGTCAGGGCTCTGTGCAGGCCAGTCAAGTTCTTCCCCACCGATCTCGACAAACCATTTCTGTATGGACCTCGCTTTGTGCACGGGGGCATTGTCATGCTGAAACAGGAAAGGGCCTTCCCCAAACTGTTACCACAAAGTTGGAAGCACAGAATGAACAAAGTTGGCACTATGCATTCGGGCAGGTAGTGTTCTCCTGGCATCACCAAACTCAGATTCGTCCGTCGGACTGCCAGATGGTGAAGCGTGATTCATCACTCCAGAGAACGCGTTTCCACTGCTCCAGAGTCCAATGGCGGCGAGCTTTACACCATTTCAGCCGACGCTTGGCATTGTGCATGGTGATTTTAGGCTTGTGTGGAGCTGCTCGGCCATGGAAACCAATTTCGTTAAGTTCCGACGAACAGTTCTTGTGCTGATGTTGCTTCCAGTGGCAGTTTGGAACTCAGTAGTGAGTGTTGCAATCGAGGACAGACGATTGTTTATACGCCATGTGCTTCAGCACTCGGCGTCACGTTCTGTGAGCTTGTGTGGCCTACCACTTTGCGTTGTTGCTCCTAGACGTATCCACTTCACAATAACAGCACTTACAGTTGACGGGGCAGCTCTAGCAGGGCATCCTATGACGGTGCCACGTTGAAAGTCATTGAGCTCCACAGTAAGGCCATTCTACTGCCAATGTTTGTCGATGGAGATTGCACGGCTGTGTGCTCAATATTATACACCTTCAATGGATGTGGCTAAAATAACCGAATCCACTAATTTGAAGGGGTGTCCACATACTTTTGTATATATAGTGTATTTACTCGTAAGCAGTCTAATATTTTTTTTTGGGGGGGGGGTTGATCCAAATAGCATTTTTCTTCAGTGCAGGTGCAGCAAAAAGTTTAATACCAACATAATGTTCCTAACTACAGAGTCAACACTGTATAAAAACCTAGGTAAAATTGAAATGTAATTGTATGCAGGAGTCTGGCACATTTGTTCTAGCAGAACTTTCTCTATTTTCTGCCAGAATGTCCTGGAGCATTGTTCTCCTACAATATGCCCTGTCCAGCTGGTGCACCTACATTACAGGGATACAGACCATTGCTCAATATGGAGGCATTTCATGCAGCATCAACTCCCTTCTAATGGAAGTTTCGGACTGAAGCCATGTCAGATAAATGCTGCCCCAAACAATTATGGAGACGCCACAGCCTTTTAGCACTACAACCAGGAATTTAGAGGTGACCATTGGGACCAGAGGTCTTTAGTGCACTGAGTTGCTAGCACACACACAAACACACGCACAAACAAATGCAAACACATTAGTGTGTATACACAAGGTACCCACTGGGCACAGATGTCATTTCAACATCTATTTTTGGTTTACTTTTGTTTGAGTTATCAACTAATGTGAATTAAACGTGAATTCAACAAATGTCACCATGTCATTGGATTTAGGATACAAGTTGGGTGAAAAAAAAAAGAGGAAATTCCCTTACGCTGACGACTCCAAACAGCTTTCCACGTTGATTCAATGTCATCACTTAGATTCTTTGGGGTGAAATGATGTCAAAACAACATTGTTTGAACCAGTTTTTGTCCAGTCGTTATACTCATCCACACACATAAGCATGTAGATGCACACACACACGCACACTACAACACAGTGAAGGTTACCTTGTCAGGGGTGCAATGCTTACGTTCTTTGCATCACTGGAGCTGAAAATGGCTGTTGTCAGGCATCTTATTCACGCAAAGCTTCCATAATCACACGAGTGCAAAGAACCCCTCAGAGCCCAAATTGTGCTTTTTCAACTGTTTTCTGTACAAAATGTCTAGAGCTATTTTCTCCTCTCACCTATTACAGGTAAGTACAGGGGACCATACAAACAGTGGGAAGTTTTATCAGCAGGCTGGAAGGCCGGTGTTCTCTGCTCCAATAAAGCCATGGCATGGTTCTCTGGAACAGCTGCGTGGGGAGATAAAACTTCTGAAGTCAGGTAGCTAAGGTAGTTGGGTAATATGATCGACTAAAGCTGGAGATGTCGACACGAGGAGCAGGGATGATAATCTCACTCAAGAGCTCCCTGTATCGCTCGTGGCCCCCTCTTCAAACTGACTGACATTATTGGTATGTCCCCCCAGGCATTATAACACATGTTGGAGAACTCAATGAGAACTCAATCCAAAAGTCAGCTCTGCATCAGCTCTGAATTGGTGTCGATGAGGCTCCTTTAGCAACCTGACGTGGCTCCCTTGGGGACAAGGGTTATAATAGGAGGAACACCTTGGTTAAGAGTCAGCACACACCTCGCGGTAAAGTGTAAATTGGCTTTGAGAGTGTAAGCTGAATATTTGAATATTCATAGAATGTATAGATAGCTTTGTCAGACGTTGCACAATAGTTGGATTTCGAGAGACATGAAATTAGTTACAGTGCCTATCCATTGGGCACAAACTGGTTGAATCAACGTTGTTTAAATGTTATTTGTCAACGTATTGTGACGCGGAATCTACGTGGAAAATACATTGGATCTGCAAAAAGTAATCAACGGAAACTTGTTTTAAGGGTGAAATTTCAACCACAGGATTATGTCATCATAGTAACCAATTTTCAACATAGACAAACCTTATATAAAATATGTTGAATTTGTACCTTTGAAACAACATCAGATCTTCAACATTATATCTATATGCTGGATTCACGTCTCAACCCCCCAAAAATCTAAGAATATAACTAAATCAAATCTAACTTTCAATAAAGTTTGACTGGATTTAGTCCTATTCTTTAACTTCAATGTTTGGTTGAGATGGAGACGTGAATCCAACATATCCATTATTAATTTGTAGACAAAGAGGAATTAAAGTCAGTGGCACAAAATATACATCTCCTTCAAATGTTGATATTTGGTTGCGTTGAAAACCAACAATTTAGTATAACTGCTGTAAAACAGTAAACGGCCTACAGTTACATCTATCTTACAAACTAATAGAACAGTATTTATTCAACCTTCAAATGAATAACACATCCATGGCCACATTTTGAGGTTAGCCTACTGTAACTATAAATGTCTTCTTATGTAATCATAGAAAGCATGCATGTTCAAGATAGCATGCAAAGGTCGCAGGTCTGTGGAGATCTTCACAATTGCTATAATAGTCTGTGCAGAATCTCGAACAGCATTGATCACTTGCACTACATACTTTTAATATAATCTCAACTGCAATCCAGGTTGTTTGGTCATTAGATGAAGAACAGTGATAACACATTCAATTGCATAAACATAAAATATCTGACATTGTATAACCATTTGAACTTTGTTGTTCTTTTAAATGGTTGAAAGTGCAGGGATAACACATTTAGATGACGACTAAACCAAAAATCAGACATTGTTTTTCCTTTGGAATTTGGTTGTGCTTTTAGATGGTTGAAAGCATGGTGATAACACATTGGGAATTCAACAAATTTCTAAATGTATTTTTGAGTGGGTGAATAAAGGTTGAAATCTCATTGATCAACGTCTCAACCAAATATTACCCACATTTCCACATTGAAATGATGTGGTGTGCCCAGTGGGTATTTACATGTATAACTAAAATTGAAAACATAAAAGGCAATAGATTTCAACAGTGGAATAAAAAAATATTTTAGGTGACAACCTTATTCCGTGTGATCCAAAAACAAAATGGGATAGGGGTCAGTCAATGGAAATGTTAGATAAGGGGCATCAAATCACATCCGAACAACCATCTCCTCACAAATGACTCTCTCTGAATCTCAGCCCTCTCTCATCTAAAGCATCTTGCTGGAAACTGAAGAGTGTAGTGGTTTACATTTCACATAATCTTCTCAGAATGAAATAGAAAGCAGAACCAGATCAGAAAACAGAGCCATGCGGAAAATGGAAACCATGCAGAAACAGATCAAGGGAGAACAGGAGCAAACAACTGAAACACAATTATTTCTCCCTGAGCGGCTTTGACCCCACCAACCAGATAATGTCTTCCTGCTACACTGACTGTCGACCAGGGAGAGAGGTGAGGGGTGAAACAGTCCCCACAGTGGAAGATAATAAACATGGTCTTTCCTACTTTTATTCTACCCTCATTCTGACCCTCCAGACAAGTTGGCACATTATATGAATTACAGTAGTATTGTTTGGTGATTTTTTAAAATGTATTTAATAGTTACTAATGAACACTTAGTTAATTAACATCTGAAGAGCATTCTATTAACATATTTTTCCATATTGTCTAATTTACTTTAAGTTAGCATTATTGATGTTATATATATATATATATATATATATATATATATATATAACATCAATATATATATATATATATATAGTTACTGTATATATAGTTACTGCATTGTTGAGAGGAGAGCTCGCAAGTAAGCATTTTTTAATTGTACCATTTACACCCCGCTGTATAGTGCGCATATGAAATCTGATTTGATTTGTTCTTTATATGAGAGCGACATACAGTCACATACGACAGTTTGACACCCTAGGATAAAGCTGAGCCAAAAAGACTGTATAACATAAATAATACAAACACTGAACTATATTGTCTTATTTTATATGAATACAATTGCTCAGAGAAAAATATTTTGTTTAAAAAGTTTTTAAAAATCTCTAAAAGATAGGCATCAAAATTATTGGCACCCCTGTATTCAATACTTTGTGCACCCTCCCCTTGTGAGGATAATAGTGCTTAGCCTTTTTCTATTGTGTTTTATGAGATTGAAGAACACATTGGGAGGGATCTTAGACCATTCCTCCATAAATAATATTTCCAGATCATACATAGCCTTTGGTTTGCGCTTATGGACACCCCTTCTCAATTCAAACCACTGGTTTTCAATGGGGTTCAAGTACGGAGACTGAGATGGCCATTGTAAAATGTTGATTTTGAGGTCAACTAACAATTTCTTTGTGTGCAAATGCATCCTTCTTTCGAGGCCAAACCCACCACTGGTGTGCGTGGCCAAAGAGCTATTTTTTCATCTCATCTGACCACAGCACCCGGTTCCGATCCAAGCGCCAATGCCGTTGAGCATACTTTTACATTTACATTTACGTTTACAAGCTAATGTTAGCAGCTGCCTCTTCAACAAGAACCAACCATGGCAACACTTATCTTAAGATCACAAAATCAACTTTTTCCATTGAGCAAAATACATAATCCACCCTCCAAAGAAAGCATGGCTCTGGGGCTTCTCCAGATCCGCACTTGGCAGGCTGTATAGAAAACTCTCCCGGAGCCAAATTACCGCAACCCGCAACCCGCAGCCCCCACAAACACCTTGAAAACTTGCTCTATGCAGTAACAGTGGCCTCTGTCGCAGCCAAAACGACTCTTTCCCATAGGCTTGTACTATCTATAGTATGACAGCATCAGCAGTTAGCTACCAACAGCTGGCAGACATGTTTACATTTGTTTAGTTTTATTAGTGTTATTTAGATGGAATACGTGAGCTAAATGCACTATAGCTAGCTAACGTTAGCATGGAGGTAGCTAGCTAGCTCTTTCACTTACCCAGTTCACTTCTATTCTCACCGTCTCTACTGGTGCTGCTGGCTGTTTGAGATGCTTTAGAAGCCACATTAAAAAGCAACTTCCTCACTGTGCATGGGGACAATATACACTTGGGTCCTCTACCAGGCAAGTTTACCCCTGTTCCAATGGTTTTAAACATTTTAATTGTTGCCCTAATAGTGGTAAGTGGGATATTTGGTTTCAGTTGTTTTTTTGTACCCATTGCCTGATTTATGAAAGTCAACAACTATTTGTCTCTTTTCATTTGTCCATGGTGATGGATTACAAATGGATTTCACATGCGTGTTACCTCAGTTTTTATACTCCAGTGAAACAGGGAGCTATTAAAAGGCAGCAATACAGTTTCTTAAGCTTAAATTAAAACATCATAAGTAAAAAAAGTAATGTTAACGCAGATTACATTTCGTTTGATTTTATTTATACGATGCGTTAGGGGTGCCAATAATTTTGACATCTATCTTTTGTAGATATAACTACATGTAACTATATACATCTCTTTCTCTGAGCAATTGTATTAGTATAAAATAATATAATTTTCAACAACAATATAGCTCGGTATTTGAATTATTTATTTTATACAGTCTTTTTTGCTCATCTTTATAAAGGGTGTCAATCATTTCGGATGTGACCTTGCATGAAAAAAATTAAAAACTAGCACTTTAGCATTACCTTGTTTTGGGATACTTATTATTTAACTGAACTAATTATTTATAAAATTAGTCTACCGTCTACACCAGTGTTTCCCAACTCCAGACCTCAAGTACCCCCAACAGCACGTTTTAGTTGTAGCCGCAGGACAAACTCACCTGATTCAATACATCCAGGGCTTGATGATTAAATCAAGTGAGTTTGTCCGGGGTTACAACAAAAAATGTGTGCTGTTCGAGGTACTTGAGCATTGGAGTTGGGAAACACTGGTCTACACCATACCTCCTCACTGGACTAGAGTCCATGACCAGGACGAGGTGAAATCAATGCTTCATTCGACTTTCTATAATAATACACAGTAAAAAGTCAAATGTATATGGAGCTTAAACAGAGGGAAGCCCTCTAGGGCAGGGTTTCCCAAACTCAGTCCTGTGGCCCCCTCCTTGGTGCAATTTATGGTTTTTGCCCAAGCACTATACAGTTGATTCAAATGATCAAAGCTTGATGATGAGTTGGTTATTTGAATCAGCTGTGTAGTGCTTGGGCAAAAACCAAAACGTGTACTCAGGGGGGACCCCAGGACCGAGTTTGAGAAACCCTGCTCTAGGGCACTGCCAAGATGCTCTGAATTTTTTTTGGGTGTCCAGTCTTCGCTAATATCAAACAGCGACCCACCAGTTCATAAAATACTAAAACCCAGCATTCATAAAACATGCTTTTCCGGGATAGCTCTTGGCGTACGTTCAGATGTAATAATTCACATACTATATATTTTATGACCTGACTGGTTAGGGGTTATATTAAAGGGATGTCAGCACTCTCAAATATTGGAGAATGGGAGTATGGTTGTCCATTTTGGAGAACTGAAGATTTATGAGGAGTGCAGTAATGGTTTATTTAGGCATCACTGACCACCAACAGTATGGTACACAACATATCTCATAAAAGCAGATGTGAGATTATAGGCACGGTGGATGGTTTTCATGCGGGTTTGGGAGGATTATAGGCACTGACAGCTGTGCTAGAAATGACTTCTGAGAAATTGTCTCAGATTTCATTGAAATGTAGAACTCTGACAAACAATACGTTGATTTGAACAATTTCCCAAGCTCTCGCTCTCTCTCGCACACACACACACACACACAGTGGTGTGAATTGGACTGTCCAATTTGACAAGCCCAATACGGTAGCTGCAATGTATTTCCAATTGCTGAATGTGGGTGGGGGAGAGGGCAGCTGAGAGAGGAGGGAGTGGGGTTGAGTGAGAGAAGAGGTACTTTGTATGGAATGCAGGGGCAGGTTATAAGGAAGATGGATAACGTGACAAGTTAATGGATCTCTACAGTTATCCGCTATGAATAAAGTAAGATTGCTTAATAAAAGTAGCCACAATTTATTATGGCTCTGAAGCGCTCGCGTAGCTCCTGGAGACAAAGGACACTCCAGTATTTACTACAGTTAATGTTATATTAAATGGCATTGTAAAACCTGACCACAGGTTCAATAAAGAGACGATCCAAAGAAAATTAGAATAGGCCTCTAGCGGAACAGTATTACTGTATTCATATAGCCTACTTTCTAGTTGAATGTGAGGGGATTGTAATATACAAAACAATCTGCCCACAGTAATTTGTGATGTCTCCATAAATAGACTGCCATTTGTCTATGGGAGGGACAATGGTTGTTTGAGATAATATTAAAACATCAAACAGAGATGCTATGGAGGCCTCAATCCCAACTCTGGACCTCAAAGCCAGTTCCACTGCGTTTTTCATTGTTCCTGTCACGGATGCCGCCGAGGCTGCTCCTCCTCCTTGCTCGGGCAGGCTTCGGCGTTCGTCGTCCCCGGAGTACTAGCTACTGCCGCTCGATGTTTCGATGTTTGTCTTGTATTGTCTAGTTGGTACACCTGTTTCTTATTCTGTATTGATTATGTACCATATAAGTTCCCTTGTTTTATGTTTGACTTTGTGTGTTATTGTCCACGTCTCTTGTATGTATGTTCGGCATTGACCATCTTGTTTATTACGCACTCCGCGTACATTTCTCCTCTTGTGTTTGGAGGCTTTTGTTTTGTGCGTATTTTACTTTGGAAAGTAAAGTAGTCGTTACTGATCCTCTGTGTCCTGCGCCTGACTTCACCGCCGCATACACCTCAGCATTGACAGAATAACACACCACCCATGGAGTCAGCAGGAGCAGCGGCGGTGACCGAGTCACTGGAGGATCGGGTCAGCAGCCAGGACGCCATGATCCATAGACTCGGCTCCGCCATGCAAGACGTGATGGACACCCTGCGCCGATGGGAAAGAGGAGGCTTGCCCACACCTCCTCCTACATTACCACCACCATCGGCCAGCCCCATCGTACCATCTCCGGAGTCCAGTGGGATTCGGCTCTCGCACCCGAGGGCATATGATGGCACCGCAGCCGGGTGTCAGGGTTTCCTACTTCAAGTGGAACTCTACCTGGCAACCATACACCCGGCGCCCTAGGGATACGAGAGCGTTTCCGCCCTCATCTCCTGTCTATCCGGCAAGGCTTTGGAGTGGGCCAATGCCGAATGGAGGGGAATAGACGCCGCCACCATCAGCTACACGGAGTTCTCCCGCCGCTTCAGGGCTGTTTTCGATCATCCCCCAGAGGGTAAAGCGGCGGGGGAGCGTCTGTTCCACCTCCGACAGGGGAAGAGGAGCGCACAAGAGTTCGCCCTGGACTTCCGGACTCTAGCGGCGGATGCGGGGTGGAATGAGAGGGCCCTCATCGACCACTATCGGTGCAGCCTGCGAGAGGACGTTCGACGAGAGTTGGCCTGCAGGGACACCAATCTAAACTTCGATCAGTTGGTGGACATGTCGATCCGTCTGGATACCCTGCTGGCTACCCGCGGACGTCCGGAGTTGGGGCCGTCCATTCCATCCCCCAGCACCTCCGAGCCGAGCCCTATGGAGCTCGGGGGTGCTGGCGCTAGAGAGAGGAGGAGAGAGATCCGGAGGGAGGCCATCCTCTGCACCAACTGTGGCCGTAGAGGACACAAAACAAAAAGCCTCCAAACACAAGAGGAGAAATGTACGCAGAGTGCGTAATAAACAAGATGGTCAAATGCCGAACATACATACAAGAGAAGCAGACAATAACACACAAAGGCAAACATAAAACAAGGGAACTTATATGGTACATAATCAATACAGAATACGAAACAGGTGTACCAACTAGACAATACAAGACAAACATCGAAACATCGAGCGGCAGTAGCTAGTACTCCGGGGACGACGAACACCGAAGCCTGCCCGAGCAAGGAGGAGGAGCAGCCTCGGCGGCATCCGTGACAGTTCCCCTCTAATCAGTGACTGATTTAGACCTGGGACACCGGGGGATGCAAATAATTATCAGGTAGAACAGAAAACCAGCAGGCTCTGGACCTCCTAGGGCACGTGTCAAACTCATTCCACAGAGGGCCAAGTGTATGCAGGTTTTTGCTCCTCCCTTGTACTTGATTGATGAATTAAGGTAGCTAATTAGTAAAGAACTCCCCTCACCTGGTTGTCTAGGTCTTAATTGAAAGAAAAAAAGAAAAACCCGAAGACACTAGGCCCTCCATGGAATGAGTTTGACACCCCTGTCCTAGGGTGAGTGTTGAAAACCCCTGCAATAGAGGTTGAAGCAACGAATCCAGCTATCTACACCTATCCCATCCCTGCTAATAGGACCACATCCTCTGGTACAATAGTGAGACAGCTGGATGTTGTTGCAGAGAGTGGTTGGGTACAACGCAACCTCCTCTTCCCATTACAATTAGCTATCATGCATGGTTGAGAAATCTTGTGTTGACTCAATCTCGATTTAGCTACTGAACCACAAAAGGAAAAACACTTCCACTCAGAAAATCTTCCTCCTATCATGGGGTTGACAGCAGTGGTGGTTACCAGTGATATCAGTATGCTAGCAAGCCCCAGTATGGACTCTTATCCTATCCACCCTATCTATAAAGGTGCTTAATAAAGTGATTGTGGGCCCAGGTCCCCCGTCACTGGCTCCTATTGTGATGATGGGTGGAGACCCGGGACGGATCAATGATCTCCAGGGGCTGTGATGAACCCTTGACCGTTAGCCACAGGTTGACTAGGAACTTGCTCTCTGATCCTGGCCCCTCGCTACACAGTTACTGGTGCAAATCCAGGCAGTAGTCCCAGCTCAGCATGGTTAAGTCATCAAGCGTTTTGACAGAGATTGTTATTGTTATAGAATGCTGTTGTGGTGGACAGTGGTTGGAAGAGAAAGGTGTGCTGAAATCGATATACATACAGCGATAAGTGGTGGGCTGTTGGGGTCAACACAGACAGGAGGGAGTACGTAATTCTTTCCAATATGGTTGTGTCAGTATGGCAGGAGGGTAGAAGAGGGGTCACTGTACGTATGGCCAGGGGAGCTCTGGTTCAATACCCACGTGGGGATACTGAGATGTACAGTATATAATCGCTAACTTGGATCTGAACGCTTAACGCGTCAGGTTTTATTAAAGGGCCTCAAACGGTGTATTTTATCTTTCTAAATAGCACTCTATTGCAAAATTACACTTTGGTGTAATTAATGACTGGTTATAATATGGAAATTACAAGGTTGATCTATAAAACTATAACCATTCCTCTCCTCTTTTCAAGCCATTCCAATAAAATATAAAGTTGCTGATGGAGTCGCCATAGAGAAGGGAATAGGGCATAATTGCATTTGAATAGCAGATCTAGTGGCTAATCCAGAGCTCTTAGGTTTAGGAACAAACTGAGCATGTGACAGTGCATTTTAAGCCCAGAAAAAAAGCAGGGACAACAAGATGTCTGCATGCTCCTAACAGTAAACTATTAGGGCTGCAGAGTCACTGTTTTCCAATACCATGCTGCTCTGAAAAGCTTTCAAGGACCTCTGCTAATTCTGTTCTCATGTCCTCCGGTGCTGACGACACCTGTATATACACTTATACTGTATACAAAAGTATGTGGACACCCCTTCTCATCGAACATCTCATTCCAAAATCATGGGCATTAATATGGAGTTAGTCCCCCCTTTGCTGCTATAACAGCCTCCAATCTTCTGGGAAGGCTTTCCACTAGATGTTGGAACATTGCTGCGGGGACTTGCTTCCATTTAGCCACAAGAGCATTAGTGAGGTCGAGCACTGATGTTGGGCGATTAGGCCTGGCTCGCAGTCGGCGTTCCAATTCATCCCAAAGGTGTTCGATGGGGTTGAGGTCAGGGCTCTGTGCAGGCCAGTCAAGTTATTCCCCACCGATCTCGACAAACCATTTCTATATGGACTTCGCTTTCTGCATGGGGGAATTGTCATGCTGAAACAGGAAAGAGCCTTCCCAAACTGTTGGAAGCACAGAATCGTCTAGAATGTCATTGTATGCTGTAGCGTTAAGATTTCCGTTCACCGGAACTAAGGGGCCTAGCCCTAACCATGAAAACAGCCCCAGCCCATTATTCCTCCTCCACCAAACTTAACAGTTGGCACTATGCATTGGGGCAGGTAGCATTCTCCTGGCATCCGCCAAACCCAGATTCGTCCGTCGGACTGCCAGATGGTGAAGCGTGATTCATCACTCCAGGGAACGCGTTTCCACTGCTCCAGTGTCCAATGGTGGTGAGCTTTACACCACTCCAGCCGACGCTTGGCATTGCGCATGGTGAGTCTTAGGCTTGTGTGCAGCTGCTCGGCCATGGAAACCCATTTTATGAAGCTCCGGACGAACAGTTCTTGTGCTGACGTTGCTTCCAGAGGCAGTTTCGAAGTGTTGCAACCGAGGACAGACGATTTTTACGCGTTATGCGCTTCAGCACTTAGCGGTCCCATTCTGTGAGCTTGTGTGAACTACCACTTCATGGCTGAGCCGTTGTTGCTCCTAGATGTTTCCACTTCACAATAACAGCAATTACAGTTGACCGGGACAGCTCTAGCAGGGCAGAAATTTGACGAACTGACTTGTTGGAAAGGTGGCATCCTATGACAGTGCCACGTTGAAAGTCACTGAGCTCTTCAGTAAGGCCATTCCACTGCCAATATTTGTCTATTGAGATTGCATGCCTGTGTGCTTGATTTTATACACCTGTCAGCAACGGGTGTGGCTGAAATAGCAGAATCCACTAATTTGAAGGGGTGTCCACATACTTATAGTATGTGTATGTACAAATCAAATCAAATTTTATGTCACATGCGCCGAATACAACAGGTGTAGACCTTACCGTGAAATGCTTACTTACAAGCCCTTAATCAACAATGCAGTTCAAGAAATAGTTAAGAAAATATTTACTAAATAAAATAAAGTAAAAAATAAAATAAAAAGTAACACAATAAAATAACAATAATGGTACTGAGTCAATGTGCAGGGGTACAGGTTAGATGAGGTAATTTGTACATGTAGGTAGGGGTAAAGTGACTATGCATAGATAATAAACAGGGCGAGGGGGGGTTGGTTGGGGGGGGGGGGGGGGCTGTCAATGTAGATAGTCCGGATGAACATTTGATTAATTGTTCAGCAGTCTTATGGCTTGGGGGTAGAAGCTGTTCAGGGTCCTGTTGGTGCATCGGTGCCGCTTGCCATGCGGTAGCAGAGAGAACAGTCTATGACTTGGGTGGCTGGAGTCTTTGACAATCTTTAGGGCCTTCCTCTGACACCGCCTGGTATAGAGGTCCAGGATGGCTGGGAGTTCGGCCCCAGTGATGTACTGGGCCTTACGCACTACACTCTGTAGCGCCTTATGGTCAGTTGCCAAGCAGTTGCCATAACAAGCGGTAATGCAGCTAGTTAAGATGCTCTCAATGGTGCAGCTGTATAACCTTTTGAGGATCTGAGGAGCCATGCCAAATATTTTCAGCCTCCTGAGGGGTAAGAGGTGTTGTCGTTCCCTCTTCACGACTGTGTTGGTGTGTGTGGACCATGATAGATTCTTAGTGATCCTGCTCCATTATAGCCTTTGCACCTTACAATCTGTTATCATGGAGGACCAAAAGATGAGGAAAGGCAATTGAACTCTTCTGGGACACATCATATGTGTGTTAAACACAGTCAAATATGTTTCAGTCACCACCGTTGCATCTACGGAACAAGGCAGTTTGGAACAAAAGTGCATTTAATCATCTGCCTAGACAGGCTTTCACAGAGAAAGGAGAGTGTTGTGCCATTGTCACTCAGCGGGCATTGATGTGCAAATCATTCCTTCCAACTTGCCTTTGCTTGAATGCTTTGGGAGTCTGCTTTCTATTAAATAAATAGCTACATAAATATATAAACGGATGAATTCGGAGAGAGCTTCCACCGAGGGACTAAGATGTTATGATCCAATATGTCCCTTATTCCTTTCAAAGTGTTTTACAATGGGCCAGGGAGACTTGGCTTCAAAAGAACAGCCACTCTCCACTGAACTGCTCTCCTGACTCTCTTGGATGTTAGTTATTCCTGCAGGTCTTGAGAGGTAGCTACAAAGCCTTAAGCAAAACCAAAGCAAAGAGTTGCTGTTAACATCGCTCAATGCTTTATTCATAGTCAGCACTTACTTTCATAGATAAGGGGTGTCATTGTTATTGTGCCTGGCAAAAGTGTCATGATTTAACTGGATAGAACCCAAATGCAGACAACTACACCAAGCCAGGGAAGGTTTAACAGGTTTATTTACAATGTTCAATAGTCCAGGTTTCCAATAGCAGGGGAATAGCAAGTCCAGGTTACAGGGAGGGTAACAGATCCAGGTCCGGGCAGGGGTGGTACCGTAATGTCCTAGTGTCCGTGATGAGTCCAAGAGGGAGGTCCGGTAGTGGAAAGCAGGATGGTGGTGGCAGGAGTGAAGCGGAGGCAGGAGTCAGGTTCCAATAATCTGTGGCACAGGAGAAAATAAAATAAAACAGGCCAAAAACACAAAGAGCGAAAACAAACAGGTTGAGTCGACAGCGAGACTAACATGGTCGTCTTGACTATGATCTGACGATGAGTGGCAAGTTTGACCGGGTCTTAAAGGCTGAGGTGATTATGGTGAATGAGCTGCAGCTGGAACCCTGACTCCCGCACACCAGACTTCACTCCTGCAATCAAGGACAGACAGAGGGGAGGGGGAGAGCAGAGAGAGAGCTACCTAGCAGCAGTAGGCCTAACAGTACCCCCCCCTCTACGGACGCCACCTGGCGACCGACAGGGTTTATCAGGATGTAACCTATGAAACTCACGGACCAGAGCAGGATCCACAATGAAGCTCCTGGGCACCCAGGAACGTTCCTCAGGACCATAACCCTCCCAATCCACCAGGTACTGGAAACCACGACCCCGGCGGCGAACATCCAGAAGTCGCCGAACAGTGTAGACCGGACCCCCACCCACGATCCTGGGCGGAGGAGGGGGACGAGAGGGCGGGCACAGAGGGCTAACCGACACAGGCTTAATCTGGGAAACATGAAAGGTGGAATGAACCCATAGGGAGGCAGGAAGCTGTAGCTTAACCGGACAGGGGTTAACAATAGACAGTATCTTGAACGGTCCTATAAAACGAGGCGCCATCTTCTTAGACTCCACTTTCAATGGAAGGTCACGTGATTTAAGCCATACCTCTTGACCAGGAGAGTAACCGGGAGCCTGGGACCGGTGACGGTTGGCTTGCCTCTGCATGTACGCCGAAGCTCGGGACAGAGCTACCCTGGCCTTCCTCCAGACCTTGAAGCAGCGGCGCATGTGGGACTGCACCGAGGGTACCGCCAGTTCCCTCTCTTGAGAAGGGAACAGGGGAGGTTGATAATCCAGAGCACACAGAAAGGGAGACAAACCAGAGGAAGCGTTAGTCAAGGTGTTATGAGCATATTCCACCCAGGGGAGCATGGAGCTCCATGACCCAGGGTTAGACCCTGTGACACAGCGGAGAGCGGTCTCCATCTCCTGGTTCGCTCTCTCGGCTTGCCCGTTGGTCTGGGGGTGATATCCAGAGGACAGGCTGGATGTAATGCCCAAAGCTTTACAGAAAGCCTTCCAAACCTGGGAGACAAACTGGGGACCCCTGTCAGAGACAATATCCGTGGGTAGACCATGAGAGCGGAACACATGTTCAACCAAAATATCAGCCGTTTCTCTGGCAGTGGGCAGTTTAGGTAGGGCCAAAAAAATTTGCAAACTTAGAAAAACAATCAATCACAGTAAGAATGACAGTCTTTCCAGACGAGGGGGGAAGTCCAGTGACAAAATCCAAGGCAATGTGGGACCAGGGCCGGCTGGGTATAGGCAGAGGTCTTAGATGACCAGCGCTGGCCTGGGTGGAGTTCTTACTACGTGCACATACCGTACAAGCAGCAATGAAGGCTCGAGTGTCCGCCTCCATCCTGGCCCACCAGAACTTCCGTCGCACAAAGTCAAGGGTCCGAGTAACTCCAGGGTGACAGGTAAGGGGAGACGAGTGAGCCCACTGAAGTACCTGGGAGCGAACAGACTCAGGGACAAACAACCGGTTAGGAGGACCGCTCCCAGGGTCAGCTTGATGATGTTGAGCCTGTCTAACAATCCCTTCGATGTCACATGTAATGGCCGCAATACTGCAGGTAGGAGGCAAGATGGGTTCAGGGTTACTACCAGTATCAACAGCAGAAAAAACACGAGACAGGGCGTCAGGCTTGACGTTGCGTGACCCAGGACGGTAAGACAGAGAAAAATTGAATCTACCAAAAAATAGTGCCCACCTGGCTTGACGGGGGTTGAGCTGCTTCGCTGACTGGATGTATGCCAGATTCTTATGATCCGTCCAAACGATGAAGGGTTGTTCCGCCCCCTCCAGCCAATGCCGCCACTCTTCGAGAGCCAGCTTCACGGCGAGCAGTTCACGATTGCCAACATCATAATTCCTCTCTGCCTGAGAAAGTTTCCGTGAAAGGAAAGCACAGGGATGCAGTTTGTTATCTTCCGGTGAACGTTGTGACAACACCGCACCTACCCCAGTGTCGGATGCATCCACCTCCACGACAAACTGGCGGTCGGGGTCCGGCTGCATCAGAATGGGAGCCGAGGCGAAGCGATGTTTCAGTTCTTCAAACGCTGCTTCGGCCCCTTCATTCCAAGCGAACGGTCGTGCGATGGAGGTGAGAGCGGTGAGTGGCGCCGCAATGCGGCTGTAGTCCTTGATGAACCTCCTGTAGAAGTTCGCAAACCCCAGGAATCGTTGAAGTTGTTTGCGGGTGGAGGGGGCTGGCCAGTCCGTGACAGCAGCGATCTTAGCTGGGTCCATCCGCAACTCCCCCTGAGCTATTATGTAACCCAAAAAAGAGGTCTCAGACACATGAAATTCACATTTCTCCATCTTCACAAACAGTTTGTTCTCCAACAACCTTTGCAACACCTGGCACACATGCAGTTCGTGTTCCTGGGAGGACTCTGAAAAAATCAGGATATCATCCAGATAGACAAAAACAAACCGATTCAACATGTCCCGAAGGACATCATTGACTAGTGCCTGAAAAACGGCAGGGGCATTGGACAACCCAAAAGGCATAACCAGGTACTCAAAATGTCCCAAAGGTGTGTTGAAGGCAGTCTTCCATTCATCACCTTTACGAATGCGCACCAGGTGATACGCATTTCGTAGATCCAGTTTAGTGAAGATAGTTGCACCATGAAGGAGGGGAAAAGCAGAGTTAATTAAAGGCAGAGAATATTTGTTCTTAATGGTGATGTTGTTAAGTCCACGGAAATCAATACAGGGTCTGAGGGTCTTATCCTTCTTAGCAACAAAAAAGAATCCCGCTCCTACAGGTGACGAGGAAGGACGAATAATACCTGCCACCAAGGAGTCCCGAATGTAGTTCTCCATAGCCTCCGTCTCCGGGCGGGAGAGATTGTACAGGCGACTGCTGGGGAGAGGGGCTCCTGGCTGGAGGTCAATGGCGCAGTCGTAAGGCCGGTGAGGAGGAAGAGAAGTAGCTCTGTGTTTGCAGAAAACGGATGCCAGGTCATGATACACGTCAGGGACAGCAGAAAGATCCATGGACTCCAGTGGAGGTTGAGGCACAGTGCTGGCAAGGGTCTGAGCAGAACACAAACAATTCACATGACAAAATGTGCTCCATGAAACAATTATACCGGTCACCCAATCAATGTGTGGATTGTGTCTTATGAGCCAGGGGATACCAAGGACCAGGGGGGTCTGTGGGCAGTCAATTATATGGAATTGAATGTTCTCCTGATGATTACCCGACACTCTGAGACAAACAGGAACAGTCTGATGAGTAATACGGGTCAACAATTGTCCATTTAGACCCTTAGCCTGCAGCGGACGGTCCATAGGAACAGTCTCCAAATCCATTTGTTGAGCCAACTCTCGATCCAAAAAGCTTTCATCGGCACCAGAGTCAACCAGCGCACTAACAGAGAAATTCTGGGACTGCCACTGGAGGGATGCCTGGAGCAGAATGCGGGGAGAAGAGGAAGAATCCGCTGCTCGGCTCACCAAAACTTCTCCCAATAATGATGAGCCGGCCCTTTTCCCGGACGAACTGGGCAGGAAGGAACGAAATGACCAGCTTCTCCACAATACAGGCAGACCCGAGCCTGAATACGACGTGCACGCTCCTCTGAGGACAACCGTGCACGACCCACCTCCATGGCTTCGGGTTCAGTGCTCCTCGTATCGACTCGGGAAGACTCGGCTTCCTCCGTAGGGAAGATGCGGGGAGGAGTTTGTTGACGACAGACCAGTTGCTTGGAACTAACACTCCTCTCCCGGCGGCGCTCCCGATTCCGATTATCCAACCTGATGGTGAGTGAAATAAGATTATCCAGCGTAGGCGATACATCATATGACACCAACTCATCTTTTAACGTCTCAGACAAAGCATTGATGAACACTCCTTGTAATGCCTCGTCATTCCAACCGCTCACTGCCGCTAAAGTCCGAAACTCCACTGCCATCTCCGCCACACTGCGAACCCCCTGCCGAAGAGACAACAACCGTTTCGCAGCCTCCTTGCCCCGTACGGGGTGGTCAAAAACCTTCCTCATCTCAGTGGAGAAGGCCACGTAAGCGTTGCAAATGTCCGACTGACTCTCCCAGACCGCGGATCCCCAGGCACGAGATCTGGGCTGGAGGGCCAGGAAAAACAGGTGGAGCAGGAGAAGGGGCAGTTTGTATGCCATGCCCGAGGGTTGCATTATTAACTTGGGTAGTAAGGGCAGACACTTGATTGGTGAGTAATTGAACCTGATTAAACAGCACCTGACTGTTCTCAGCAATAGTCTTAACCAGGGTATCATGTTGGCCAAGTAAAATGTCCTGATTGGCTATGGCAGTCCGAATTTGAGTGCACTCTGGGGTGGTATCCGAGCTACTGTCTGCTGGGTTCATGTTGGTCAGATCATACTGTCATGATTTAACTGGATAGAACCCAAATGCAGACAACTACACCAAGCCAGGGAAGGTTTAACAGGTTTATTTACAATGTTCAATAGTCCAGGTTTCCAATAGCAGGGGAATAGCAAGTCCAGGTTACAGGGAGGGTGACAGATCCAGGTCCGGGCAGGGGTGGTACCGTAATGTCCTAGTGTCCGTGATGAGTCCAAGAGGGAGGTCCGGTAGTGGAAAGCAGGATGGTGGTGGCAGGAGTGAAGCGGAGGCAGGAGTCAGGTTCCAATAATCTGTGGCACAGGAGAAAATAAAATAGAACAGGCCAAAAACACAAAGAGCGAAAACAAACAGGTTGAGTCGACAGCGAGACTAACATGGTCGTCTTGACTATGATCTGACGATGAGTGGCAAGTTTGACCGGGTCTTAAAGGCTGAGGTGATTATGGTGAATGAGCTGCAGCTGGAACCCTGACTCCCGCACACCAGACTTCACTCCTGCAATCAAGGACAGACAGAGGGGAGGGGGAGAGCAGAGAGAGAGCTACCTAGCAGCAGTAGGCCTAACAAAAAGTTGGTGGAGGTGGGGTTTTTTTTGTGGCCAACTTTTTATTTTGTTTTGTCAGTATAAATTTTTTTTTGAGGGGGGTTACAGGTACAAAAATACATTTAAAAAAATGCATACATAGAGTAATTAATAACTTCACCATGCTCAAAGGGATATTTAGTGTCTCCTTTAAAAAACAAAAACAAACTTCTAATAGGCGCCTTTCTTTGCGAGGCACTAGAAAACCCTCCTAGTCTTTGTGGTTGAATATGTGTTTGAAATTCACTGCTTGACTGAGGTGTGTGGGGTACAGAGATGAGGTAGTCATTAAAAAAATCATGTTTAACACTGTTATTGCACACAGGGTCCATGGAACTTATTATGTGACTTGTTAAGCACTTTTTTATTCCTGAACTTATTTAGGCTTGCTATAACAAAGAGGTTGAATAGTTATTGACTCAAGACATTTCAGCTTTTTTATTAATTTGCAAAAATGTCTAAAAACATAATTCCCCTTTGACATTATGGGGTGTTGTGTGAAGGACATTGACACAAAATCTCAATTTAATCAATTTTAAATTCAGGCTGTAACACAACAAAATGTGGAAAAGGTCAAGGGGTGTGAACACTTTCTGAAGGCACAGTAATTGGTTTGTATGCGTGGGGCTTTAGCTGAGATTGTTCTTGTTACAACCCCTGTGGCTTTAGAAGTCTAGGGTGGATGGAAAAGAGACCTGTAACATAACTCATGCGAATTAGAATATTGACAAGGAACAGTGAGAACAAAATACACCAACAACCATATGCTACCGTCAAACACAAAATGTTTATTATAAACACATGGTAAACGGTTTGGGGAAAAGGGGCTGAGTTGGACCCAAGGAATGAAACAATAAAGTCAAAATCATGCCTCAAGAACCGTTAAGCTTACTGCTAACCATACAACAATACAGTGGGTGGTCCGCTCAGGTCTAACTAGTGTTTTCCTATGGGTAGTGTATGCCCAAGGGCGACTTGCTAAACCCCCCTTTTCCCAGGCACAAACAAACAACATAGGTCCAAATGGACTAGACAGCAAACGAGTGAGTACACAAAAACAAGACACCACAGTTTCCATACTCACAAAGAAAAGAGTCTCTGTCAGAAATCACAACTGACTGGCTTTTAAAACCAGGGGATTTGATATGGTAATGTAAAACCAGAAACAGGTGGTGCAATATGGATGAATGTCCACTGATTGGTCCACCTCAGCAATCAGCAGACGAACGGATGTCGGACAGGTGGGACACCCCAACGACCACCAATCAGGAAAACAAGGGACACCTGTGATTAGGGCTGAAGGAGAGGAAAAACAAATACACATACAGGATACCTATATCCATAACACTCCCACCCTTAAAAGAGCGAACCTACAATGGTTTGCGACTCATGTACTATCACAACACACAAAACAAATTCAAAGAGCAAAAGCATCCTCATGGGATAGAAAATAAATCCTATATCTCTAAACACGAGACAAAGCATCTGCCATCACATTATCCAAACCCTTTTTATGGTGGATCTCCAAATTATAATTTTGGACAACAAGTGCCAAACGCATAAGGCGTTGGTTCTGGTTGTACATACGGTGGAGAAAAGCTAAGGGGTTATGGTCAGTATACACTATCACTGGTAGTGCACTGGAACCAACATAGACTTCGAAGTACTGCAGAGCTAACAACAAAGCTAGAGCTTCTTATTCAATGGTTGAATAGTTAGTCTGACATTTGTTAAATTTCCGTGAAAAATAACAGACAGGATGGTCCACTCCACTCTGGTCCGGCTGCAGTAGAACAGCACCAGCACCTCTGGCACTAGCGTCTACCTCAAGTTTAAACGGCCATTCAAAGTCTGGAGCAGCAAGAATAGGGGTACTACATGAGTGCTTTAGCAGTGTTGAAAGCAGTGTGACAATCCGCAGACTATACAAATTTTCCCTCAGGACTGAGCAAATCTGTTAATGGAGCAACTACCGTGGAGACATTTTTACAGAAACTACGGAAGTAGCCAACCATCCCTAACAAGCGGCGTAGCTCTCTTCTGGTGGTAGGTGCTGGAAATACAGTGATAGCCGAGACCTTGGCATCAACAGGGCGCACCTGACCATGGCCGAACTGTTTACCGAGATAAGTAACAGTGGCCTTCCCAAACTCGCACTTTGCTAAGTTCAGGGTTAGAGACACGGCTGCTAGACATTCACACACTACCCTTAGAGTGTTAATATGATCTGACCACTCAGTTGAATAAATTACCAGATCATCAAGGTAGGCACTACAATTAGGAACTCTAGCCAATACTGTGTTAACCAGGCGTTGGAAAGTGGCTGGTGCGTTCCGCATCCCAAATGCCATGACAGCATAATGTAGGAAGTTGTCTGGGGTCACAAAGGCAGAGATGTCGGAGGCACGTGAGGTTAACAGCACCTGCCAGTAACCTTTTAGAAGATCTAGCTTGGTTACATAAGTAGCAGCACCAACTGTGTCAATACAGTCATCCAGTCTGGGTAACGGGAACGAGTCGGGCACTGTGACAGAATTTACCTTTCGATAGTCCGTACATAACCTGGATGTCCCATCAGGTTTGGGAACCAGAATGCACGGAGAACTCCAAGTACTTGAACTTGGCATAGCCAGGTTATTCTCCAGCAAATAACCGACCTCATCCATCATTATCTTTCTTTTAGAGACGTTGACACGATAAGCATGTTGCTTGATAGGTGCAGTGTTTCCAACATTAATGTCATGTTCTAACACATTTGTGCGTGTAGGAACATCATTAAAAAGACATGGAAAGCTGTGTAATAGCCTCACAATATAATCTGTCTGTCTGTCTGTTAAATGAATCAGGCTTGACGGGAGAGACAGCAGCATCTCTGAATTGGGCAATCTAGCACACTGCTGCTGAGTATTGCGCAACTCCAAACCATCTCCGTCCACATCATTAACATGACCTCCCACTACAGCCGCAGCAGCAATAGAGACAGCCGTCTCGGCCAGTTTCTCTGGACTGTCTATCTGGGTGACGGGTTGGTGTGGTATGTCTTCAACATGTTAATGTGGCACACACAAGATTGGCGTTTTCTATCGGGAGTCTGTATCACGTAATCAGTTTCACTTAGTTTATTTTCATTTACATGAGGACCAGAGAAACGTGCTGACAACAGGCAACAATACAAGAACTTGGTCACCCGGCTGCAGTGAACGAGAAACAGCCTGGTTGTCAAAGTGCCGTTTCGTACGTCTCTGTTTGGAAGACAGCGCTTCCTTTGCTAGAGCACAGGCACAATGTAGGCGCCCACGAAAGCGACTAACGTAGTCCAACACATTTTCTTTCGCACACAACTCTTGTGATAAAAACGGATCCTTAAGGACTTTCATAGGTACTCTCACTGTGTGTCCAAACACCAGTTCAGCTGGGCTGAACCCTAGGGATTCCTGTACCCTCTCACAGATAGCAAACAAAACTAGAGGAACTCCCTCATCCCAATCCTTCTCAGATTCCAAACAATATTTACGGAGCATAAACTTCAGTGTCTGATGCCAACATTCAAGCGCACCCTGAGACTCTGGGTGATATGCGCTTGACACACGGTGTGTAACTGACAAGGATTTTAACACCTGTTTGAAAAGCTTAGAAAGGAACTTCGTACCCTGATCAGTTTGTACCACCTTAGGTAACCCAAAAGTTGAGAATAATTTGATCAAAGCTTTACTCACCACCGGAACAATAATCCTTCACAGAGGAATGGCCTCTGGGTATCTGGTGGCCACACACATAACTGTCAACAAAAACTGGTTACCAGCTTTTGTCTTCGGTAATGGTCCAACACAATCAACCATCACATGTTCGAATGGTTCACCTATGACAGGTATGGGACAAAGAGGAGCGGGAGGAATAACCTGGTTCGGTTTCCCAGTTACTTGACAGGTGTGGCATGTCCGACAGAACTGAGCCACATCTTGTTTTAAACCGGGCCAAAAGAAATGTCGCAAAACCCAATCATAAGTCTTGGTGACTCCCAGATGTCCGGACCACTGGTTTTCATGAGCGAGGGATAAAATATTTTGTCGAAAGGCTGTAGGAATCACTATTTGGTAAACAGCATTCCAATCTCCGCCAGCGCCAACATTGGATGTCCATTTACGCATGAGGAGATTACCATCAATGAAGTATGCCATGTTTTTCTTATTTAGCTCCTCCACTGAGACAACACTAGAAAAACATTTAGCCAGGTTAATGTCAACCTTCTGGTTAGTGAATAGCTGCTCACGAGTGACTGGTAACTGTATTGCATCAGCAACAAGTTCCACATACTTCTCCCCTTCCCTGGGCTGTTGGTCAGACTGCACCAGCTTACCAGAGGTAGCACACAAGCTACCCTCTGGGTCACACTCTCTGAACAGAATCGTGTTCGACAAATCTATCACATCAGCCACTTGTCGTGCTTGAGCATGTGTGACAGCACAAGCGGGGAACACATCTGGATAACTCTGTGCCAGCTCCTCGGAGAGAGACTGGTCACTTTCATCTAATACCTCCAATACGGGTATCACCTTTCCTCCGGCAATATCGTTGCCCATTATAAATGTCACACCTTTTACTGGCAACATAGGACGTACTCCAACTCTGAACAATCCACTGACTAACTCAGAGTGTACGTTCACAAAGTGCCCGTACAGTTCTTTACAGATTCAAGTATATTTGTCCAGACCTCAATTGTTCCTTCACTAGCACCATTCATTCTCGCTGTCAATAATTCTAATGTTATAACTTTTAATAGTAAATGTATCCATTGGTTAAATGGGAGAGAGTGAGGTGGTTGCCATCTTAGAGCCAACTGTATCTTTCGCAGCAGTGCTGCCTGCCAGCAGTAATCTTCTCTGATTGATTGAGAGATTCAAGGGACTGTCATCGTTAAGTAACATAATATATGCAGAGTATTAAATATTTAAATTCATGCACTTCAAAATGAATTTTGTAACTTTGCCGCAGAAGCATTTAACTGCAGGGCACTCCCACATTATATGAAGGAATGTGCCTACCTGATTTAGGGGACATAGTGAACAGTTGGGAGTTGGAGCCAATTTCATCGTAAAACATTTCCTTGGTGAACATTTCCTACAGTCTGTGAACAAACTTAAAATATATAAATTGATGGTTCGGATTACGGGATGCCAAGGTCGTATTTTTACATATTCTGTACCAGTTAAAGGGTTGTTAGGATTCAATTAGATCTGTGGACAAAAAAAGGAGTTGCCTGGTAATGTGTATGTACAGTATCTTTCAAATCTTGGAATATTTTCAAACCACTACTGTCCATGATATTGGTAAGTGTACGGATTCCACATTTGGACCATTGGGGGATGCAAAAGGCCGCCGTCCAGATTACAAGGCATTAGTGGGAAATATTGGAGTATGGGCATGACATTTTTATTCCCAGTTACAAATATTTTTAAATTTTGCGCCAAATAGAAATTGTGTAAGCAATAATAGGACCAAAGTGTAGTTTACATTGTTTAAGGGATATATCTGTGAAGACCATTTCTTCCAGGGCAATAGGAGACACCATATTTCTCTCTATACTCAGCCAGGGGGCAGAAGAAATGTCGAAACCAATTTAGGATGGGGCGAAATGCTAGTGCCTGGAAATACAATTTAAAGTTTAGTACAGATAGTCCTACTACGTCTTTCTCTCTTTGTAAATGTGCTAATTTTATCCGGGATTGTTTACCTTGCCATTACATTTCGAAACCGCACAATGAATTTTATCCCAATAGCCAGAAGGGGAAGCATTGAGCTACAGAAATTCAGCCGTGGCCATATATTAATTTTGACAATAGATATTCTGCCGGTGTCACACCCTGGCCCTGGGGACTCTATATGTTGAGCCAGGGTGTGTAGTTTCTATGTGTTTTGTTCTATGTTCACAGTCTAGTTCTTGTATTTCTATGTTGGCCAGAGTGGTTCACAATCAGAGGCAACGAGTGTCAGCTGTTGCTGGTTGTCTCTGATTGGGAGCCATATTAAAACAGTCTGTTTTCCCTTAGTGTTTGTGGGATCTTGTTCCTTTTGTGTGTTCCGTGTTTGTTGTGTTTAACATAGGACGTCACGTTATCGTTTGTTGTTTTGTTGTTCGTGCATTCATTAAATAAAATAAGTATGTTCGTTCATCACGCTGCGCCTTGGTCTACTCAGTTCAACGATCGTGACAGAAGATCCCACCATACCAGGACCAAGCAGCGTGTCCAGGAGCAGGCAGCCTGGACATGGGAGGAAGCGCCAGGAAAGGAGCTGGAGAGGTTGGCGATGGCCCAGGTGGGCAAAGTGTGGTCCTGGGAGGACATGCTCGGGGGAAAAGGGCCATGGGCTAAGATTAAGGCCCTGGCGAGAGAGGAGCAACGGCGTCAACAGTGTCGTCGTCGGACGGACGAGAGGCAACCCCCAAAAAATTTTTTGGGGGGGCACACGGCATGGGCGACTGGGCAGCAGGAGGCTGCCACAGGGCGAATTGGGAGGTTGGCAGAGGAGGCCGCCAGGTTACGGGGGCCACTGGTCAAAGAGGGGAAGGAAGGTGTAGAGGCACGGCGAGAGGTACTGGGGTGTGTTACCAGTCCGGTCCGGCCCGTTCCAGATCCCTGCGTAGGGCCAGTGGTGTGTGTCCCCAGTACGGTCCGGTCTGTTCCTGCTCCCCGCACCAAGTAATGGTGCGCGTCGCCAGCCCGGCCCGGCCTGTTCCTGCTCCTCGCACCAAGCCTACGGTGCGCGTCGCCAGCCCGGCTCGGCCTGTTCCTGCTCCTCGCACCAAGCCTACGGTGCGCGTCGCCAGCCCAGCCCGGCCTGTTCCTGCTCCCCGCACCAAGCTAATGGTGCGCGGCGCCAGCCCGGCCCGGCCTGTTCCTGCCACTCGCACCAAGCCTACGGTGCGCGTCGCCAGCCCGGCCCGGCCTGTTCCTGCCACTCGCACCAAGCCTACGGTGCGCGTCGCCAGCACGGCCCGGCCTGTTCCTGCCACTCGCACCAAGCCTACGGTGCGCGTCGCCAGCCCGGCCCGGCCTGTTCCTGCCACTCGCACCAAGCCTACGGTGCGCGTCGCCAGCCCGGTCCGGCCCGTTCCTGCTCCACGCACCAAGCCAGGGGTGCGCATCGTCAGCCCGGTCCGGCCCGTTCCTGCTCCACGCACCAAGCCAGGGGTGTGCGTCGTCAGCCCGGTCCGGCCCGTTCCTGCTCCACGCACCAAGCCAGGGGTGCGCATCGTCAGCCCGGTCCGGCCCGTTCCTGCTCCACGCACCAAGCCAGGGGTGTGCGTCGTCAGCCAGGTCCGGCCCGTTCCTGCTCCACGCACCAAGCCAGGGGTGTGAGTCGTCAGCCCGGTCCGGCCCGTTCCTGCTCCACGCACCAAGCCAGGGGTGCGAGTCGTCAGCCTGGCCCGGCCTGTTCCTGCCACTCGCACCAAGCCTACGGTGCGCGTCGCCAGCCCGGCCCGGCCTGTTCCTGCCACTCGCACCAAGCCTACGGTGCGCGTCGCCAGCCCGGCCCGGCCTGTTCCTGCCACTCGCACCAAGCCTATGGTGCGCGTCGCCAGCCCGGCCCGGCCTGTTCCTGCCACTCGCACCAAGCCTACGGTGCGCGTCGCCAGCCCGGTCCGGCCCGTTCCTGCTCCACGCACCAAGCCAGGGGTGCGCATCGTCAGCCCGGTCCGGCCCGTTCCTGCTCCACGCACCAAGCCAGGGGTGTGCGTCGTCAGCCCGGTCCGGCCCGTTCCTGCTCCACGCACCAAGCCAGGGGTGCGCATCGTCAGCCCGGTCCGGCCCGTTCCTGCTCCACGCACCAAGCCAGGGGTGCGAGTCGTCAGCCCGGTCCGGCCCGTTCCTGCTCCACGCACCAAGCCAGGGGTGCGAGTCGTCAGCCCGGCCCGGCCTGTTCCTGCCACTCGCACCAAGCCTACGGTGCGCGTCGCCAGCCCGGTCCGGCCCGTTGCTGCTCCACGCACCAAGCCAGGGGTGCGCATCGTCAGCCCGGTCCGGCCCGTTTCTGCTCCACGCACCAAGCCAGGGGTGTGCGTTGTCAGTCCGGCACAACCCGTGCCTGGGTCACCGGTGCCTGGTCAGGTACCGGTCAGCTGCTCCACACCGGAGCTGAAGCAATCCGCTCCTACGATGTCCAGTCCAGCTCCAGCCAGCGGGGCCAGACCGGACCAGGGGCACTACCGGGGGATTATTGGTAGGTGGTGGGCAAGCCCAGAGCCGGAACCGCCTCCGAGGAGGAATGCCCACCCAGCCCTCCCCTGTTTGGTTTATGTGGAGGCGCGGTCGCAGTCCGCGCCTTTGGGGGGGGGGGTACTGTCACACCCTGGCCCTGGGGACTCTATATGTTGAGCCAGGGTGTGTAGTTTCTATGTGTTTTGTTCTATGTTCACAGTCTAGTTCTTGTATTTCTATGTTGGCCAGAGTGGTTCCCAATCAGAGGCAACGAGTGTCAGCTGTTGCTGGTTGTCTCTGATTGGGAGCCATATTTAAACAGTCTGTTTTCCCTTAGTGTTTGTGGGATCTTGTTCCTTTTGGTGTGTTCCGTGTTTGTTGTGTTTAACATAGGACGTCACGTTATCGTTTGTTGTTTTGTTGTTCGTGCATTCATTAAATAAAAGAAGTATGTTCGTTCATCACGCTGCGCCTTGGTCTACTCAGTTCAACGATCGTGACAGCCGGTTAAAGCAACTGGGATAGTATTCCATCTACTGAGGTCAGATTATATTGATTGGAGCATTCTGTTAAAGTTTCTGGCAATGGTTTTATGTAAGGAAGGAAATATACAGTTGAAGTCGGAAGTTTACATTCACTTAGGTTTTTCAACCACTCCACAAATGTCTTGTTAACAAACTATAGTTTTGGCAAGTCGGTTCGGACATCTACTTTGTGCATGACACAAGTAATTTTTCCAACAATTGTTTACAGACAGATTATTTCACTTATAATTCCCTGTATCACAATTCCAGTGGGTCAGAGGTTTACATACACTAAGTTGACTGTGCCTTTAACCAGCTTGGAAAATTCCAGAAAATGATGTCATGGCTTTAGAAGCTTCTGATATGCTAATTGACATCATTTGAATCAATTGGAGGTTTACCTGTGGATGTATTTCAAGGCCTACCTTCAAACTCAGTGCCTCTTTGCTTGACATCATGGGAAAATCCAAAGAAATCAGCCAAGACCTCAGACATTTTTTTTGTAGACCTCCACAAGTCTGGTTCATCCTTCGGAGCAATTTCCAAACGCCTGAAGGTACCACGTTCATCTGTACAAACAATAGTACGCAAGTATGAACACCATGGGACCACGCAGCTGTCATACCGCTCAGGAAGGAGACACGTTCTGTCTCCTAGAGATTAACGTACTTTGGTGCAAAGGGTGCAAATCAATCCCAGAACAACAGCAAAGGACCTTGTGAAGATGCTGGAGGAAACAGATACAAAAGTATCTATATCCACAGTAAAACAAGTCCTATATCAACTTAACCTGAAAGGCTGCTCAGCAAGGAAGAAGCCACTGCTCCAAAAACACCATAAAAAAGCCAGACTACGGTTTGCAACTGCACATGAGGACAAAGATCGTACTTTTTGGAGAAATGTCCTCTGGTCTGATGAAACAAAAATAGAACTGTTTGGCCATAATGACCAATGTTATGTTTGGAGGAAAAAGGGGAAGGCTTGCAAGCCGAAGAACACCATCCCAACCGTGAAGCACGGGGGTGGCAGCATCATGCTGTGGCGGTGCTTTGCTGCAGGAGGGACTGGTGCACTTCACAAAATAGATGGCATCATGAGGATGGAAATGTATGTGGATTAATTGAAGCAACATCTCAAGACATCAGTCAGGAAGTTAAAGCTTGGTTGCAAATGGGTCTTCCAAATGGACAATGACCCCAACCATACTTCCAAAGTTGTGGCAAAATGGCTTAAGGACAACAAAGTCAAGGTATTGGAATGGCCATCACAAAGCCCTGACCTCAATCCTATAGAAAATGTGTGGGCAGAACTGAAAAAGTGTGTGCGAGTAAGGAGGCCTACAAACCTGACTCAGTTACACCAGCTCTGTCAGGAGGAATGGGCCAAAATTCACCCAACTTATTGTGGGAAGCTTGTGGAAGGCTACCCAAAATGTTTGACCCAAGTGAAACAATTTAAAGGCAATGCTATCAAATACTAATTGAGTGTATGTAAACTTCTGACCCACTGGGAATGTGATGAAAGAAATAAAAGCTGAAATAAATCATTCTCTCTACTATTATTCTGACATTTCACATTCTTAAAATAAAGTGATGATCCTAACTGACCTAAGACAGGGACATTTTACTTGGATTAAATGTCAGGAATTGTGAAGAACTGAGTTTAAATGTATTTGGCTAAGGTGTAAGTAAACTTCCGACTTCAACTGTATCTACTCTCAAATATTTAAAATGGGAAAATTATTGGGATTCCATAAGTAGAGATGGAGTCCTCCATCGGGGTCTTGATAGGCAGTAGGGCTGATTTGGTTAGATTCATTTTATAGCTTGAAATCAACCTGAATTGATCTATGATATTCAATGCGTTTGGGAGCGTTTGAGATACATTTTCCACATATAGTAAAATACTGTCGCAATATAATGAGATAAAGTGATCAGTAGATTGTAGGGAAATTGGTGTTATTTCCTTAGATTGATGAATTGCTTGGGCCAGGGGTTCGATGGATATTGGATCGCCTTGTCTGCTGCTTCTAGTGATTCTGAACACAGCAGAGCAGATATTGGCTGAGGGATTGGCATATAGTATTTTAATCATATTAATGAATTTGGAACCAATTCCCATATGTTCCAAGACAGACCAGAGATATGACCATTCTAGTCTATCAAAAGCTTTTTCTGCATCGAGAGATAATACAGCCCAAGGAGCTGTTGTTTCTGATGAAGCATCTAGGATATGTAATAGTCGACAGACATTATCCGAGGATAAACACTTTTTAACAAACCCGCTTTGGTCCAGGGGAGCAATTTGAGTAAGTAAATCGCAAGACGGGAGGACATTTTAGAAAACAGTTTAATATCTGTGTTTATCAAAGATAGTGAGAACACTATCGCCCCCTATCTTTGATAAAATATACATTTGTGCTGTACTCACATCTCTGCTAAATGAACCTTTGTGAATGGCTGAATTAATCATTTTGAGCAATAGTGCAGCTAATTTTTATTTTTATTTTTTTAATAGACCTCAGGAGGAATACTGTCACATCCAGGTGATTTGCTTTTATTCATGCAATCCAATGCCCTTTTGAATTTATTGAGAGAGATTTGGGCTCCCAGTGAGGTGGTTTCCTCTGTTGAGAGAAGAGGAGTTCTTAATTATTTTAGAAAGGACTTATGGAGCAGTCAAAATGTAAAAAAAAAATACCCGTAGGAAAATGGGGGAGGGTCATGCTTTTTCAATTTCAGGGGGGTTAGTCTTTTTTTTTTGTCCAGGGGAGGTTAATGTAATTTGTAATCGATTAAATGTCATATTGCTCAGTGTTTGATAATTAGTTGCATATTATATTTCGATGTGTGTCCGATGCTGCCCCTCATCCCTGATTCTCTGCTGGGTGTGCAATATCAAGTGCGCCTAGTGTGGTCTCAATCAAATGATGCATAGCCTATACTATAGGCCTAGGCTATATGAAGAGCATGCTAGGAGAAGCACAAGGCAAAGTTATATTTATATTTCTTCCCGAGTTTTTGCGCTGCTGGGATGGTGTTTATAAAACGGAGCTACACTGCATTACACACTGCAATGGATAGGCTATCACAATCATGAGCCCTGGCCTGCCCTGCTCTTGCTGATGTAAACCCTTTTGTGCTGCCTAACTACAGCTGTGCTGTGTATGGTGGCACTTCAGGAGGCAAGTCAAAGGCTTATCTGTGCGCGTAGATTAGGCCTACTGGTGTCCAGTTCAGTTTGAGAGGGAGAGCGTGAAGATTAAGAGGACCAGAGACGTGCCATTGGAACACAGAACTGATGGTTGCTGATAATGGGCCTCTGTACACCTATGTAGGTATTCCATTAAATATCAGCCGTTTCCAGCTACAATAGCCATTTACAACATTAACAATGTCTACACTGTATTTCTGATCAATCTGATGTTATTTTAATGGACAAAAAAATTGCTTTTCTTTCGAAAACAAGTGACCCCAAACTTTTGAACGGTAGTGTACATTACTATGAAGCAGCAGCCATGGAGATGGACAGCGCATGGGTACTGAAAGTAGACTAATAATAATAATAATAATAATATGCCATTTAGCAGACGCTTTTATCCAAAGCGACTTACAGTCATGCGTGCAGTCATTTTTTTGTGTATGGGTGGTCCCGGGGATCGAACCCACTACCTTGGCGTTACAAGCGCCATGCTCTACCAGCTGAGCTACAGAGGCCTAATTCATTTAAACGGTCTTCATTTTAATTTGACTTTAGGCTACTAAAATTAGGAAGGCTTTGTGTTGGAGCCAATTTCCTACTATTCAAGAAATAAGAAGTAAACCTACCTGTTTGACAGACTAAATTATAGTCTACTATCCATAGATTTTGTCAGTCAATTACTTCAGTCACCATGCACTCCTTAACTATCTCGGTGTCAGTGAAGGGCTTGGTGTATTAAGTTAAAACCGGGGCTTGAATTGAGGGGTATGTGAGAGGGTATGTGAAGGTGGCTACAAGCATAGGCCTACCCCTTGCTAGCTTAACATGAATATTTATTTTTTTAATGACCTGATTATATAAAGCAATCTATAACAACGATTTAGTCCGCAATGCTTTATGCTAGAAACAAGCTGTAAAATGCAGGGAAAGACGTGACTCCGATGCATATGGGATACCTTTGATTTGTCTCTATGACATTCAGAGGCTGCTTAACAACCTTCTACAGCCGTGGAGAAAATGTACTTTGCTTGGGAAGTAATGTGTGATTTTGTCACTATCAATTGACATTCAACATCTCAACAAGCTATTAAACAACATACTGACTTTAAATCAGTCAGGCGCAAGCCAGGTAGCTTAAATTAAATTATTTATGCTATATTATTATTATTATTATTATTATTATTATTATTATTATTATTATTATTATTATTATTATTATTATTTCAAGGCTATGGCCTGCCATTTAAAAAATACATTGTGAAGCATTTGTGACACGCTAGAGGCTGGCAGGAGTGCTCAGCATTTCAACAACACAACAGCTGCACTTCAACAACATGCCTATACAGTGCCTTGCAGAAGTATTAATCCCCCTTGGCGTTTTTCCTATTTTGTTGCATTACAACCTGTAATTTAAATTGATTTATATTTGGATTTCATGTACTGGACATACACAAAATAGTCCAAATTGGTGAAGTGAAATAAAAAAAAATAACTTGTTAAAAAAAATGATACAAAATAAATAACGGAAAAGTGGTGCGTGCATATTTATTCACCCCCTTTGCTATGAAGCCCCTAAATAAGATCTGGTGCAACCAATTACCTTTAGAAGTCACATAATTAGTTAAATAAAGTCCACCTGTGCGCAATCTAAGTGTCACATGATCTCAGTATATATACACCTGTTCTGAAACGCTCCATAGTCTGCAACACCACTAAGCAAGGGGCACCACCAAGCAAGTGGCACCATGAAGACCAAGGAGCTCTCCAAACAGGTCAGGAACAAAGTTGTGGAGAAGAACAGGTCAGGGTTGGGTTATAAATAAATATCAGAAACTTTGACCATCCCATGGAGCACCATTAAATCCATTATTAAAAAATGGAAAGAATATGGCACCACAACAGACCTGCCAAGAGAGGTCCGCCCACCAAAACTCACAGACCAGGCAAGGAGGGCATTAATCAGAGAGGCAACAAAGAGACCAAAGATAACCCTGAAGGAGCTGCAAAGCTCCACAGCGGAGATTGGAGAATCTGTCCATAGGACCACTTTAAGCCATACACTCCACAGAGCTGGGCTTTACAGAAGAGTGGCCAGAAAAATTGTTATGCACGCTCAAGTTTTCAGTTTTTTTGTCTTATATCTTGTTTGTTTTACAATAAAATAGGTGAAAGTCAAGTCATGCGTCCTCCGAAACATGACCCGCCAAGCCGCGCTGCTTCTGAACACCCGCTCGCTTAACCCGGAAGCCAGCTGCACCAATGTGTCGGAGGAAACGCCTTTCAACTGACGACCGAAGTCAGCCTGCAGGCACCCGGCCCACCACAAGGAGTCGCTAGAGCGCGATGAGCCAAGTAAAGGCCCCCCGGCTAAACCCTCACCTAACCCGGACAACGCTGGGCCAATTGTGCGCTGCCCTATTGGTAATGCCCCCCGTTCCTCCTCCTCCCCACCCCCTCTTCCCTAGCCCACCCCTCCCTCCCCAACCACCATCCACCTTCCCTAAGCCCCCCCCCCCCCTCGCTGGCCCAGGGCCCTCCCTCCCCGGTTCCCCCATCCTGCACTATCATTAAAGGGTGGCGCATAATGGCGAGTGGCAGCCATACCTATGAAATCTCTCAAGCAGCATTTTTTGGGGGGGTCTTTAAGTCTACAGAAATGCAAGCCTAAACAGTTAAACAGGATGGCTGTAGGAGCAATAGCTCCTGATCCATTATTATTAGCAATATGGTTTAAATTATCCTAAAAATGTGTGATAAGCATGTACTGTATGTGCTCTATACCATGTACAAAATATTTATAATAATAAAAAGGGTATGTGCAAAGAATGCAGTCTATAATTTAGATTGTCACAATAATTAACCATGGCCTGTAGGCCAAGTCCTCCCTGGGAGATAAATTCAGCAATGTAAATGGAGAGGGACTGCCATCAACAGGAAGATAAAAATGAATTGTGTGGTAGCCTATATGGGACTGGCCATCTATCCTAAACAGTTTAACCCATAGTGATGCAATGCGCTGCAGCCCTACAAGGAAGCAACCCCTGTCTGTTTGACACTTCAATATATTGTCCATTGTTCATTAATCGGAATGGAGTCATCATTGTCTAAATGTCCTGGACCATAGGCAATATAATAATAACGATATCCAATGTTCAGCAATAATAATTATAATAATTATAACAATAATAATTGTGTTCCTTTTACTCAATTGAGGGGGTGTACTCATCACTTATGCTGAGGGCAGCATCACAGCCATGGCTGTGTGATTGTGCATTGATAGCATACCTGAATATTGAGCCAGTCAAATTGGGGTTGGCCTAGATCTGTCTGCTTTTCCCCTTGTGTGTTTGGCTTGATGTGCTTCTCGAAGAAGTCTTTAGCCTCCTTGGCAGTGGAAAATGTGTGTGTTGTATTCTGGAAGGTCAAGATTCGTTTTTGTGGATGAAGCCGCATCTCAGGTTTAGCCTGCATAGCTGTGAGCTGTAGGTTGCCCTCTGTTTCAGAAGTTCGGCACTCAGATCTGGGTAGATGCTGATCCTCTTCTCCGCATAGGTCAGAGCCCCCGATTCCGCTGCCAGGTGAACAATTTGCTGTTTGACTTAAAAACGATGGATTCGTACAATCATACACCATGATCCATTCCGGAGAGGACCTGTGCTGTGCGCAATGTTTATCAGCGGCATGGGACCCAGCTTCTCCTTCCCAAACAGTTCATAGAAAAGATTGCTCATGAAAGAAGTTGGGTTGCCCACTTCCACACCAGTTTCAAGTCCTGTGACCCGAACATTGAATTTAGGGGAATGATTTGTATGATTGTCTTTTCTTTTTTTAAGGAGATTGATTTCCCCTTCTAGCTTAGTTCGCACTGTTTCCAAGTTATGGAGTCACCCTTCTGTCACATTTGCCATGGTCTCCAAACTTTCCACTTTAGTCGAGTAGGTATCCACTTTAGGTAATTTCCTCATGAACAATCCCTCGGATAGAAGTGGCCAACTCTTTCTGTTGTCAGGTGTTGAGAGCCATCATGTTCCCACAGGTGACTTGTGAACCGACAGAATATGCCAGCAGCTGGAGCGAAGTAGATCTGCTATTGTTCCTTGTAATACAGTTAGTGTCCCACACCTTAATGTGATGTTATATGTTGACAATTATTTAAAAATAAGTCTGTTAATTCATAGTTATTTTGCTTAAGAAAGCCACGCATTTCAATGCATGCCACCGGAACTAACTTCCTACACTTGGTAGTAGCTTTCACCTTCAGTGTTCACTAAAAGCCTTATACTTTGATGTTAAGAGTTTCAATGCATTTGTCTTTGTGTGAGAGCCACCAACATACCACTTAAAGGATAAAAAAAAAACATCTCTCAATAAATATCATGCTATAGAAGTTTTCTAACATAGAACCTGACCTTAACATGTACAAGGTTGCAATGCTGTTGTGTATAGGGGAATCAAAAGATTTTGTAAGTGGCAGCCTTTGACTGGCTTGTTCTTACAAAGGTATATTTTGATGTTTTCAAAAGCAAAGCACAGAGAACACTGGAACCCAGTAAACAGATGTACTTTGGGTGGAGCTTCTACATCCGCAGGGTCAAGCCAAAAACAATAAAGGGCAGATGGGAACGAGAATGGCTGTCTCTGTATTTTGTCATGCTACAGTATACCTGCATCTAATGCCCTGTGCTGATATATGTACTCTGACATTCTATGCTAGCCTCACCTTATTCCCCAATTATTGAACAGTTTCAGCATGAAACCTGATTTAATGGTTCAAATGAAGCTGCCATAAAGCATTTGGTTGGTTCCAGCTGTAGAACAGAGATTTATCTCTTCTGCAGTTTCATTCATTTTGTTTTACTACTTTGTCCTGTTGTTAACCCTCTCGCTGTGTGTGCAGTAACACCACATTACAGAGGAAGCAGCATGGTGCTGAGAAGTTTAAACATGGGACCACACTGTCCCCTGTTGGTGACAACAAAGATTTCCTCTCAGTCCACACTGACTATTTTATCATGTTATGAGTAAAAGCTCAAATCAAATCAAATCGTATTGGTCTCGTACACATATTTTGCAGATGTTATCGTGGGTGTACCTAAATGCTTATGTTCCTAGCGCCAACAGTGCAGTAACACTTAACAATACATGCAAATCCAAAAAATAAAGGAATTAAGAAATATAGAAATATTAGAATGAGCAATGTCTGAGTCTGGAATATAAATGTATATGTATATAATGGTGTGTATAGACACTATGTAAAAGGTGTGCACAGCAGTAGTTATATAGGATGAGCCTTGACTAGAATACATTATATAAATGTGAAGTGGGTAAAACAGAAGCCGGCTAGTAAAGTTCAGGGCAGGGTACAGGGCAGAGGCCAGCTAGTGGTGACTATTTAACAGTCTGATGGCCTGCAGATAGAAGCTGTTTATCAGTTTCTCAGTCCCAGCTTTGATGCACCTGTACTGTCTCCGCCTTCTAGATGGTAGTGGAGTGAATAGGCCGTGGCTCGGGTGGCTGAGGTCCTTGATGACCTTCTTGGCCTTCCTGTGACACCGGGTGCTGTAGATGTCCTGGAGGTCAGGCAGTGTGCCCCCGGGGATGCGTTGGGCTGAGCGCACCACCCTCTGGAGAGCCTTGCGGTTGCGGAGGGTGCAGTTGCCGTACCAGGCAGTGATACAGCCCGACAGAATGCTCTCAATGGCTGTCCTATTTGAAAGGAAATTGTTATTTTTGACAAACAGCTGTTGGCTTGCATACAGACTACACAGCTATACCTCTGATTACGTTGACTGAAAAACTGAAACACTGGCTTGGTCCGCAATAGGAAACATGGCTGATAGCATTTCAGAAAGATATGAATTCATTCAGATCATCATCATTAATTAGTTTGACTATTAGGTAACCACATATCTGTGCTCTTTGTAGTGAAAGTATGTGAGGAAACCTCACAGGCAAACTGTGAGCATGACCATGACTTTACTCTACCTGTTAATTGATTGATGAGCAATATCAACATTGTAGGAAAAACCTAGAAGGAAAACAGCAGATTGATGACTCCTCACAAACAAATCAGAGTATTCATCCAATCAACATCCTGACTGACTATATGAATGGGGCTAATTCATTCACAGTACGAAAAAGCATAACCACCTAATATTAGGCTACTCCTTCATTATTAATACACTGCTTCTTCACCTGGCTACATTAAACAAGCTCAAATGACCCTGATCTCTTCTATCAATGCTCAGTCACCCAGTAGCTGTACAGATCAAATTGGATAACTTTTATTCATTCAGACACATAAGAGGCATCGGCCATCACAAATCTCAGTCGGACAGATTTCAAATCGATACCTTCTCCAGTGGCACAGTAAATAGCCATTGACCCAATGTGAGAATTCACTTCACTTTGGGTCACGTCTGCCTACTTTTCTTAATCCCTCAAGTGTGGACAACAGATTAGCCTCAAGTTTTTCCTGGCTGCATTTAACATTTGCCATCACCCAGACTATTCGGTTCTATCGACTCACTCCCTCCCGCCTTGCTGACTGCCATAGTGCTTTTATGATGAAACACACATACTTGTACTTGAACTGAAGACCCATTGTAACGCTGCGTAAGGAATATAAACTAGAAACTATAATAATATTGGGCTTGTAATACATTAGGGATATGTCTTACATGGGCCTTTTTTTCAGATTCATATATATAAAGAGTTACTGGGGAATATTTGAAACTACTCAGTAGCCTTCCTCTATTCATGTTATTTCAGGAATTTCCTCAACGCATGAATCGGCTGCAATCCATATGTTACATCGTATCTACTGCATACCGGTAATCTTTTTTTCTCGCCCTGCTCTGTAAATTTTTCTGTTCACAGGTCCCTTTCAATGTAGCTGATCAGAGGTATGTCAAGGTTCTTGTCAGTCTCTCTTTTCAGCCACTGCTGCTGAGGTGAAAGATTGCAATACAAAAATACCTTTGTAAAGAAAACCTTTCAGGATAGCCTATAAGGAATATAGGCCCACATTGCATAGTAAAAGACCCTGAAGGACTGTCGTTATCCCTCTTCTGCATGCCTTCAGTAAATGTGAGTCTATAGCAAGAAGTCAAATGTATAAGCATATTTCAGACATTTGGGGCACCAGACATACCACTGGGCACACATTGGTTGAACAAACGTTGTTTCCACGTCATTTCAATGAAATTACGTTGAACCAACGTGGAATAGACGTTTAATTGACGTCTGTGCCCAGTGGGATATTTGGGTTTGTTAAAGTAAAAAAATGAATTCTGAATTATTTATATTATCCTGTAGATGGAGGTAATATGCCCCTCAAATCTAACAAATCTTATTACATTTACATTTTAGTCATTTAGCAGACGCTCTTATCCAGAGCGACTTACAGGAGCAATTAGGGTTAAGTGCCTTGCTCAAGGGCACATCGACAGATTTTTCACCTAGTCGGCTCGGGGATTAGATCCAGAGACCTTTCGGTTACTGGCACAACGCTCTTAACCACTAAGCTACCTGCCGCCCCCTTATCTATGGCATACAGTATAACATGTATATACTGTATAAATATGCCATGGATCTGCACTCGTCACACATTCATCAAATGGAAATACTTCCACTTGAAACAAACTGAAACAAAGCACCATATCCTTGTAAGCACTACTATTGTATTGAACACACTAGTTTTGCTCTGTGGCCATTCTTTATACTGTAGAATACTATGCAACCGAAACGGACAGTGTGCATACAAATGCTTACTACATTCTGTGCTAATGATAAGCTGTCACACAGTATCTATGGCATAGCAAACGATTTAGCAGATACAAACAACATGCACGGATATCAGCAGCCATACTACTGCAGTACTGCAAGAAACCTTGCCCTGTTACTTAGAAAGCATGTGGAGATTTTCCTTTTCCTTGCTTGGGTGCTCTTATCAATTGCTGCATTGCCAACATCAGTCAGTTCTGGATGTGGCTGACATCAAGGAAATTGGACCTCAGATGCAAAGAGAGAGGGGCAGAGACAGCACAGAAGAGAGTATGGCAGTGACCAGACACTAACTGAAGGATATAAGCCCGACTGTACTGCCTTTTTATGAAGTGATTTCACATTGCCCAAGCGTTTTCCTTTCCGAACACAATATTGCATTGATCAGAGCAGTCAGTGGCTTGTTTATCATGGGTTGGTGTGGACAGAGGACATATTAGGTATGCAGCACCAAGACTCATTAAGTACCTAAGGACCTTCAGGCATTAAGGACCTTCAGGCACCGTGGACATGACCATCTAATCAAACAAACTGACGGACAGATGCGTTCAGATGGCTCAATACACATGCAACATGCTACCGCTATGCTACTGTTGGGGATGTCTAGGTGCATCAGCACTACCTTACAGACACACATAGAAATTGTGTCACCCCTGGACAAGCAAATGTCTTCTGTTATACTACAGTATTTTCTATACTATTTCTTCATGGAGTGTAGCACCTTTCTATTCTATCTTTTTGTAGCATTCACTATTCACAATGCAAGGGCAGTAAGGTCACCTTTCTATGGTGATTATATACAATACAACCATACAATGGTCTGACCCAGATTGTTGTGTAATATGTTTTCAGTATTATGTCTAAGACCTCATTTTGATTGTACCTATTCGTAGTGTACTGTATTGTATATAAATGCCTTCAAAAAAATCTGTCAAAGCAAAATTGGAATAAATAATGAAAATATCCAATGTCTACATTTGCATTTTAGTCATTTAGCAGATGCTCTTGTCCAGACCGACTCAAGGGCACTGACCGATTTTTCACCTAGTCACCTCAGGGATTTGACTAGCAACCTTTTAGTTACTGGCCCAATGCTCTTAACTGCTAGGCTACCTGCCCTAAGGTCTACTATTTCAAACGTGTTTATTCTTTCCTCCCTTATTTGGTGTTTTACAGTAACGCTCAAGGCCTTCACCATCACTATTCAATCTATTCTCCTGGAATTACCCCAAAACGACTCCTCAATAGCTTCACTCTAACCCTTGAATTTCTCTATTACCCTATCATCCAGCTCGCTAACCTGGAGGAAATCTCCAAAACCATGCGGGTCAATGGAAAACATCCAACCCTTCTTTTGTTGACGGGGCATCTCATTCTAACGTCCAAAGCAGCTTACGGAAACCTCTACAAATCCTCTACAAAATGTGAAGTTGGGGAAAAAAAAGATAATTGAATTTGGGAGCTGCTTTGGGACAGGTCCAGTGGGATATTAGAGGTACAGCCTCTCGACAGGCCCTTATTCGACAGTGCATGGTCCATGGTCATGGTGTTAATAAGAACCCTGTCCCTGAGGAGTTCGACCTGCCGTCACTATTAGAGAAGAAACAGGTGTCTCATCAGCAGAGTCCCCCTCCAAAAAACAATTATGAACTTCACTCAATACTCATTACCATCATTAAGCAGCTATCTTCTCAGAATTATCTGCTATGGGCACTCAGGTAATTATCTCCTCACATTGTTGTCAGTCCAAATGTGTTTGGTGCTTTTCATTGTGGATACTTCAACATTGGCGGATACATTGTGGATACTTCAACAACAGCGGGACGGTAAACCCAACTATCTAGAAAATAATAATAATAATAATAATAATAATACATGGGACTGAAAAGGAAAAAGAAAACATCAGACTACACAAAACATGAATAAAGAGAGGGGTGGGCTCAAAGAATGGAAAGAGTGTGATGTATCAGTATATGGGGAGGGTAGGGTTGGGGTTAGGATACGAACCCGATTTAGGGTAAGGAGCGGGATTGGGGTTAGGATACGAATCCGGTTTAGGGTAAGGGGTAGGGTAAGGGTTTGGTTTAGGTGCTGCTCAGTATGGTGAATGAGGAGTGTCTTTGGGGGGGAGGGGGCCTTAAGGGTAGGCCTTGTCAAAGAGGTGTGGCTTTAAGAAGGACTGAAAGATAGTGATGGACTCCGAGTCATGGATGGCTGGAGGGAGGGAGTTCCAGAGCCTAGGATCAACCCTGGAGAAGGCCCTGTCGCCGAAGCTCTGGAGCTTTGACCTGGGGATGACAAGGTGGCCTGCTGTGATGGAACGGAGTGTGTGTGTGGGTTGGTGGGGGAGAAGATGGTCTGAGAGGTAAGATGGGGGCAAGGTGGTGAAGAGCTTTGTAGGTCAGAAGAAGGATCTTGTAATCAATGCGTTGGGAGACAGGAAGCCAGTGGAGTTCACGGAGGACAGGGGTGATGTGCTGCCAGGACAGTGTGGGTGAGGAGTTGGGCTGCAGAGTCTTGAACCATTTGGAGCTTATGGAGGGAGCTTGAGTTGATGCCGGAGAGTAGTGAGTTGCAGTAGTCAAGACGGGACGAGATGAATGCATGTCTGAGGGTTTCAGCTGCATGATGGGAGGGGGAGGACCTGACTTTGGCAATGTTGCGGAGGTGGAAGATTGAGGATTTGACAGTGTCTTATGTGGTGGTCAAATAATAATAATATAATATTCCATTTAGCAGACCTAATTAGAGGGTGGAGTCCAGCATTACACCAAGGTTGCATGCATGGAGGTAGGGAGAGACAGTGGTGTCGTCAATAGTGAGGGTGAGGTTGCCAGCTTTGGTGAGGGTAGATTTGGTGCCTATGAGGAGGAGTTCCGTTTTATCACTGTTGAGCTTAAGGAAGTTTTGTTGCATCTATGTTTTTACAGAGAGGCAGATTTGTAAGCCATGTATTCAAATGAATTGACAGTAGGGAAAGACAGTTCAGTTATTTTGATTTTGGAGTACAGCGAGGCCGCCACCATGGCCGGTGGAGCAGGGATGACACAGGTAGCCATAACCAGCTGGAGTAGCTTGGTTAAAAGAAAATAAATCATCAGGTTGTTGCAAAGTTTCAGTTAGTAGAAGGAAGTCTAGCTTGTTGTCAGATATTATTTTATGGAGCAAGGGGGCTTTGTTGGTTCATTGATCGAGTGTTGAGGAGAGCAAAGTTAGTATTGTGAGACTGAGAGGTGAGTTTATGGATAGTGGTAGGCTGAAGGGGGCGTAGGCAGTCATGGTTTACAGTACGAGATGATGGATTGGGAGCAGGAGTGAGACCAGAGAGAGTTAATGTTGCTACAGTTGACAGACCAGTTGCGACGTGAGCCACAATGCAGGTAGCGGCGTCCACGTAGGATGCATGATGAGCGAACAGGGATACGCACATCAGAGGGAGGGGGTAACCATAGTAATAATAATAATAATAATAATAATAATAATAATATGCCATTTAGCAGACGCTTTTATCCAAAGCGACTTACAGTCATGCGTGCATACATTTTTTTTTTTTGTGTATGGGTGGTCCTGGGGATCGAACCCACTACCTTGGCGTTACAAGCGCCGTGCTCTACCAGCTGAGCTACAGAGGACCACATAGTAATCCAGGGCAGAGCAAACAGGAGGAACCGAGAGGAGCCAGTGGGCAGGTGCATGACAGTGATTTAGATCCAATAAAACGTCAGTAAATCCACACAGAAACCACCACGGTTGGCAAAGCAGCAAGCCAGAACCCAACAAACCTACTTTTCACCAGCTAGCACTAGAACCCACAGTTAAAACACATCTAAAACACAACCTTCGCCAGCAGAGCAAAAGCAACGAGAGAGGAAACTTACTCAATGAGATTGACAGCTGGGGCCCACGCGATGGCAAAAGAGTGGAAGCTGGGTTACCAGAGCGAGAGCCAGGAAAAGAAGAGCTTCAGGGGAGAGGCTGTAGAGTCAACCGGCAAATAAGCAGGGGGGAGGCGGGAACCTACACTGCTGGGCCGCGGGAGAGTCAAAGAGGGTAATCAGAGGGTGGTATATGACGAGGGAAATCCAAAATAGTAAAATTTCCAAGGCAATAATCCTTGGGTGGGTCAGGGAACCAGGAGGCCAGCGTTCAGAGGAAGAATCCAAGCAGATGGAGGTCATCACAGCAGCGCAGCGCAGGAGATGATTGTGGACTACAGGAAAAAAAAGAGGACTGAGCACGCCCCCATTCTCATCGACGGGGCTGTAGTGGAACAGGTTGAGAGCTTCAAGTTCCTTGGTGTCCACATCACCAACGAACTATCATGGTCCAAACACACCAAGACAGTCGTGAAGAGGGCACGACAAAGCCTATTCCCCCTCAGGAGACTAAAAAGATTTGGCATGGGTCCTCAGATCCTCAAAAAATTCTACAGCTGCACCATCGAGAGCATTCTGACTGGTTGCATCACCGCCTGGTATGGCAACTGCTTGGCCTCCGACCGCAAGGCACTACAGAGGGTAGTGCGTACGGCCCAGTACATCACTGGGGCAAAGCTTCCTGCCATCCAGGACCTCTATACCAGGCGGTGTCAGAGGAAGGCCCTCAAAATTGTCAAAGACTCCAGCCACCCTAGTCATAGACTGTTCTCTCTGCTACCGCACGGCAAGCGGTACCGGAGTGCCAAGTCTAGGTCCAAAAGACTTCTCAACAGCTTCTACCCCCAAGCCATAAGACTCCTGAACAGCTAATCATGGCTACCCGGACTATTTGCACTGCCCCCCCACCCCATCCTTTTTACGCTGCTGCTACTCTGTTAAGTATTTATGCATAGTCACTTTAACTCTACCCACATGTACATATTACCTCAACTACCTCAACTAGCCGGTGCCCCCGCACATTGACTCTGCAACGGTACCCCCCTGTATATATAGCCTCCCTACTGTCACTTTATTTTACTTCTGCTCTTTTTTTTCTCAACACTTTTTTTTGTTGTTGTTTTATTTTTTACTTTTTTGTTTAAAATAAATGCACTGTTGGTTAAGGGCTGTAAGTAAGCATTTCACTGTAATGTCTGCACCTGTTGTATTCGGCGCATGTGACCAATAAAATTTGATTTGATTTGATTTGATTTGACACAGAGGTATGCTAACAACCAACTAGCAAGCTAGCTAACACTAATATCCAAGGTTGTAAGAGTCACAAAACTCCAGTAGGCCTAAAAGTGGACAGAAATAACAGGCCGAAGAGTAGCCAAAACAAACGCTTAACGAAAAACAGACGAGTAAACACTGTTACTAAACAGGTAATGGTAGCTAACTTCAGCGTTGATTGACATGGTAATGGTCCCAATAGTATTGGAGAATTTTTTTTAAAACTGACCCAACTGACGCTGTACGTTAAAGTGTGACATGTCACGTAACGTACGGCACGCATTATTCAACACATTCTGTGCCGTACAGCCTCTTTCCACCAGGTGTAGCGCTTCTCTCGCAGACTAAAAACAAGAAATTATCAATGATGACTGTAATGGTGAGTGTAAAGTTAATTACTTGTGAGTTCATCAATAGTTAATTAAATTTGACACAACCTTCAAATAAGTACAGTTGAAGTCGGAAGTTTATATACACTTAGGTTGGAGTCATTAAAACTTGTTTTTCAACCACTCCACACATTTCTCGTTAACAAACTATACATTTTGGCAAGTCGGTTAGGACATCTACTTTGTGCATGACACAAGTAGTTTTTCCAACAATTGTTTACAGACAGATTATTTCACTTATTATTCACTGTATCACAATTCCAGTGGGTCAGACATTTACATACACTAAGTTGACTGTGCCTTTAAACAGCTTGGAAAATTCCAGAAAATGATGTCATGGCTTTAGAAGCTTCTGATAGGCTAATTGATATCATTTGAGTCAATTGGAGGTGTACCTGTGGATGTATTTCAAGGCCTGCCTTCAAACTCAGTGCCTCTTTGCTTGACATCATGGGAAAATCAAAAGAAATCAGCCAAGACCTCAGAAAAAAAAATGTAGACCTCCACAAGTCTGGTTCAACCTTGGGAGCAATTTCCAAACGCCTGAAGGTACCACGTTCATCTGTACAAACAATAGTGCGCAAGTATAAACACAATGGGACCACGCAGCCGTCATACCGCTCAAGAAGGAGACGCGTTCTGTCTGTTAGAGATTAACGTACTTCGGTGCGAAAAGTGCAAATCAATCCCAGAACAACAGCAAAGGACCTTGTGAAGATGCTGGAGGAAACAGGTACACAATTATTTATATTCCCAGAATAACCTGAAAGGCCGCCGCACTGCTCAAAAACCGCCATAAAAAAACCAGACTACGGTTTGCAACTGCACATGGGGACAAAGATCGTACTTTTTGGAGAAATGTCCTCTGGTCTGATGAAACAAAAATAGTACTGTTTGGCCATAATGACCATCGTTATGTTTGGAGGAAAAAGGGGTATGCTTGCTAGCCGAAGAACAACATCCCAACCTTGAAGCACGGGGGTGGCAGCATCATGCTGTGGGGGTGCTTTGCTGCAGGAGGGACTGGTGCACTTTACAAAATAGATGGCATCATGAGGAAGGAAAATTATGTGGATATATTGAAGCAACATCTCAAGACATCAGTCAGGAAGTTAAAGCTTGGTTGCAAATGGGTCTTCCAAATGGACAGTGACCCCAATCATACTTCCAAAGTTGTGGCAAAATGGCTTAAGGACAACAAAGTCAAGGTATTAGAGTGGCCATCACAAAGCCCTGACCTCAATCCTATAGAAAATGTGTGGGCAGAACTGAAAAAGCGTGTTCGAGCAAGGAGGCCTACAAACCTGACTCAGTTACACTAGCTCTGTCAGGAGGAATGGGCAAAAATTCACCCAATTCATTGTGCATGACACAAGTAGTTTTTCCAACAATTGTTTACAGACAGATTATTTCACTTATTATTCACTGTATCACAATTCCAGTGGGTCAGACGTTTACATACCAGAAAATCACATTGTAGGATTTTTAATGAATTTATTTGCAAATTATGGTGGAAAATAAGTATTTGGTCAATAACAAAAGTTTCTCAATACTTTGTTATATACCCTTTGTTGGCAATGACACAGGTCAAACGTTTTCTGTAAGTCTTCACAAGGTTTTCACACACTGTTGCTGGTATTTTGGCCCATTCCTCCATGCAGATCTCCTCTAGAGCAGTGATGTTTTGGGGCTGTCGCTGGGCAACACAGACTTTCAACTCCCTCCAAAGATTTTCTATGGGGTTGAGATCTGGAGACTGGCTAGGCCACTCCAGGACCTTGAAATGCTTCTTACGAAGCCACTCCTTCGTTGCCCAGGCGGTGTGTTTGGGATCATTGTCATGCTGAAAGACCCAGCCACGTTTCATCTTCAATGCCCTTGCTGATGGAAGGAGGTTTTCACTCAAAATCTCACGATACATGGCCCCATTCATTCTTTCCTTTACACGGATCAGTCGTCCTGGTCCCTTTGCAGAAAAACAGCCCCAAAGCATGATGTTTCCACCCCCATGCTTCACAGTAGGTATGGTGTTCTTTGGATGCAACTCAGCATTCTTTGTCCTCCAAACACGACGAGTTGAGTTTTTACCAAAAAGTTATATTTTGGTTTCATCTGACCATATGGCATTCTCCCAATCCTCTTCTGGATCATCCAAATGCACTCTAGCAAACTTCAGACGGGCCTGGACATGTACTGGCTTAAGCAGGGGGACACGTCTCGCACTGCAGGATTTGAGTCCCTGGCGCCGTAGTGTGTTACTGATGGTAGGCTTTGTTACTTTGGTCCCAGCTCTCTGCAGGTCATTCACTAGGTCCCCCCGTGTGGTTCTGGGATTTTTGCTCACCGTTCTTGTGATCATTTTGACCCCACGGGGTGAGATCTTGCGTGGAGCCCCAGATCGAGGGAGATTATCAGTGGTCTTGTATGTCTTCCATTTCCTAATAATTGCTCCCACAGTTGATTTCTTCAAACCAAGCTGCTTACCTATTGCAGATTCAGTCTTCCCAGCCTGGTGCAGGTCTACAATTTTGTTTCTGGTGTCCTTTGACAGCTCTTTGGTCTTGGCCATAGTGGAGTTTGGAGTGTGACTGTTTGAGGTTGTGGACAGGTGTCTTTTATACTGATAACAAGTTCAAACAGGTGCCATTAATACAGGTAACGAGTGGAGGACAGAGGAGCCTCTTAAAGAAGAAGTTACAGGTCTGTGAGAGCCAGAAATCTTGCTTGTTTGTAGGTGACCAAATAATTATTTTCCACCATAATTTGCAAATAAATTCATAAAAAATCTCAATTTGTCTGTCATAGTTGACGTGTACCTATGATGAAAATTACAGGCCTCTCTCATCTTTTTAAGTGGGAGAACTTGCACAATTGGTGGCTGACTAAATACTTTTTTCCCCCACTGTATGTAAACTTCTGACTTCAACTGTATGTAATGAGACATTATATAAACTCTTTATAGTGTTTTATTTAAATTTTAGAGGTGATATGTTGGACAAATCAAGTGAAAAAAGCCGGTTCCCCACACGACATATCTCCCTCTTTCACTATGACGCAGTAGCTTTCACTTCCCCACCCGCCATTTTTTTTAAGACCCGGCGGAGCTCTGTTGCTTTCTTCGATCATGTAGAGATGGGCAACATGAAGGTCTCGTCATTGACTTTGCTGGAAAGGGGAGAAATTCTGCTTTACAATGGTATTCATATTACAGTTGACCTGGAAGTATTATGTTTTTGGGGCGCTAAAATCAGGTCAAATGTACGGAACAGTGTGATGTACAAAAGTGCGTTAGCTACCGTTACCAGAGAGAAGCGGCAGTCAAGCACAACGTCAGCAGACAGCAGCCCAATGACCACTCAAAACATGCCCACAGGGTCTGAAAACTAGCCCAATTTACTTTTCAGCAGTATAAAAATCTAAAAGCCCCAACAGTTTGCTTTTTGGCTTCTTTTATTTCACTGCCTGGTATGGCAACTGCTCGGCCTCCGACCACAAGGCACTACAGAGGGTAGTGCGTACGGCCCAGTACATAATTGGGGCCAAGCTTCCTGCATTCCAGGACCTACATACCATGCGGTGTCAGAGGAAAGCCCAAAAAATTGTCAAAGACTCCAGTCACCCAAGTCATAGACTGTTCTCTCTGCTACTGCAAAGCAAGCGGTACTGGAGCGCCATGTCTTGGACCAAAAGGCTCCTTAACAGCTTCTACCCCCAAGCCATAAGACTGCTTAACAATTAATCAAATGGCAACCTGGACTTTTTACATTTGTTTTTACACTGCTGCTACCCGCTGTCTATTATCTATGTATAGTCACTTTACCCCTACATACATGTACAAATTACCTCGACTAACATGTACCCCCGCACATTGATAAATATTTTCTTAACTCTTTCTTGAACTGCATTGTTGGTTAAGGTCTACACCTGTTGTATTCGGCGCATGTGACAAATAAAGTTTGATTTGATTTCAACATGTCAATACCTCTCACAAATACAAGTAGTGATGAAGTCAATCTCTGTTCCACTTTGAACCAGGAGAGATAGACATGCATATTATTAATGTTTGCTCTCTGTGTACATCCAAGGGCCAGCCGTGCTGCCCTGTTCTGAGCCAATTGCAATTTTCCTAAGTCCCTCTTTGTGGCTCCTGACCACACGACTGAACTGTAGTCCAGGTGCAACAAAACTAGAGCCTGTAGGACCTGCCTTGTTGATAGTGCTGTTAAGAATGTATAGTAGCGCTTTATTAGGGACAGACTTCTCCCCATCTTAGCTACTGTTGTATCAATATGTTTAGACCATGACAGTTTACAATCCAGGGTTACTCCAAGCAGTTTAGTCACCTCAACTTTCTCAATTTCCACATTATTTATTACAAGATTTAGTTGAGGTTTAGGGTTTAGTGAATGATTTGTCCCAAATACAATGCTTTTGTTTTTGAAATATTTAGGACTAACTTAATCCTTGCCACCCATTCTGAAACTAACTGCAGCTCTTTGTTAAGTGTTGCAGTCATTTCAGTCGCTGTAGTAGCTGACGTGTATAGTGTTGAGTCATCCGCATACATAGACACACTGGCTTTACTCAAAGCCAGTGGCATGTCGTTAGTAAAGATTGAAAAAAGTAAGGTGCCTAGACAGCTGCCCTGGGCAATTCCTGATTCTACCTGTATTATATTGGAGAGGCTTCCATTAAAGAACACCCTCTGTGTTCTGTTAGACAAGTAACTCTTTATCCACAATATAGCAAGGGATGTAAAGCCATAACACATACCTTTTTCCAGCTGCAGACTATGATCAATAATGTCAAAAGCTGCACTGAAGTCTAACAAAACAGCCCCCACAATCTTTGTATCATCAATTTCATCAAGTGCTGTGCTTGTTGAATGTCCTTCCCTATAAGCGTGCTGAAAGTCTGTTGTCAAATTGTTTCCTGTAAAATAGCATTGTATCTGGTCAAACACCATTTTTTCCAAAGCTTTACTAAGGGTTAGTAACAGGCTGATTGGTCGGCTATTTGAGCCAGTAAAAGGGGCTTTCCTATTCTTAGGTAGCAGAATAACCTGAGGGTACACAGGCCTGAGGGCACACACTTTCTAGTAGGCTTAAATTGAAGATATGGGAAATAGGAGTGGCAATATCGTCCAATATTATCCTCAGTAATTTTCCATCCAAGTTGTCAGACCCTGGTGGCTTGTCATTGTTGATAGACAACAATACTTTTCACCTCTTCCACACTCACTTTACGGAATTCAAAATTACAATTCTTGTCTTTCATAATTTGGTCAGATATACTTGGATGTGTAGTGTCAGCGTTTGTTGCTGGCATGTCATGCCTAAGTTTGCTAATCTTGCCAATGAAAAAATCATTAAAGTAGATGGCAATATATCAGTCGGTTTTGTGATGAATGAGCAATCTGATTCAATGAATGATGTAGCTGAGTTTGCCTTTTTTCCCAAAATGTAATTGAAGGTGCTTCAAAGCTTTTTACTATCATTCTTTATGTCATTTTTCTTTGTTTCATAGTGTACTTTCTTCTTCTTTTTATTCAGTTTAGTCACATGATTTCTCAATTTGCGATACCTTTGCCAATCGGTTGTGCAGCCAAACTAATTTGCCTTTCCTTTTGCCTCATCCCTCTCAACCATACACTTTTTCATTTCCTCATCAATCCACTGGGATTTAACAGTTTTTACAGTCATTTTCTTAATGGATGCATGCTTATTAGTAACTGGGATAAGCAATTTCATAAATGTGTCAAGTGCAACGTATGTTTGCTCCTCATTACACACCACGGACCAACAATTATTATTTACATCAACAACATAGGAATCACTACAAAACTTCTTGTATGACCTCTTATACACTATATTAGGCCCATCCTTTGGAACTTGGGCTTTCCTAGATATGGCTACTATATTGTGATCACTACATCCGATGGATCTGGATACTGCTTTCAAGCATATTTCTGCAGCATTAGTAAAGATGTGATCAATACATGTTGATGATTTGTTTGTAACTACCCTGGTAGGTTGACTGATAACCTGAACCAAGTTGCAGGCACTGGTTACAGTTTGAAGTTTTTTGTTGAGTGGGCAGCTTGATGAAAGCCAGTCAATATTTAAATTGCCCATAAAATATACCTCTCTGTTGATATCACATACATTATCAAGCATTTCACACGTTATCCAGATACTGACTGTTAGCACTTGGTGGTCTATAGCAGCTTCCCATAAGAATGGGCTTTAGGTGAGGCAGATGAACCTGTAGCCATATTACTTCAACAGTATTTAACATGAGATCCTCGCTAATCTTTACAGGAATATGGTTCTGAATATGAACAGCAAAACCTCCACCACTGGCATTTCTGTCTTTTCTTTAAATGTTATAACTTGTATTGCTACCACTGTATCATCAAAGGTATTGCCTAAGTGAGTTTCAGAGATAGTCAGAATATGTAATCTGTCATCTGTCAACTGGTAGAGCACGGCGCTTGAAACGCCAAGGTAGTGGGTTCGAGCCCCGGGACCACCCATACACAAAAATGTATGCATGCATGACTGTAAGTCGCTTTGGATAAAAAGCGTCTGCTAAATGGCATATTATTATTATTATTATTATTATTATTATTATTATTACTAGCAGGTTATTCATTTCATGAACCTTGTTTCTTAAGCTACACATGTTAACGTGGGCTATTTTGAGGACTCTTCTGGGATGCTTGCTCGTTTTCATTGCTTTACTGGGAAGCTTAGCAGAAATAGATATTCTCATGTTATTTATGTTAGTGCAGGGTGAGCTGCACACAGTGGACTTCCTACTAGGGCACACTGTATATGAAGCTCCTTCCCTTCCACCACTCACTCAATCAGCAACAGCAGCCTGCCTCACTGCCTGATAGTCAGCAGCAGCAGGTCACAGTGAAATTAATCAATAATAAAAAAAGAGAAATCCCATTACGGCTGCTGTGCAATTTAGAAGTAGCCCAAAAACCGCAACATGCGACCAATACATTTTTCACCCGTGACATCGTTTTCCGGAAAACCGCGAACTTGGCAACCCTGTCAGCAGATACACTCGACCAGAAATGACATCACAGTGGTGCGCATTGGCGTATTCCAATTCAGCAATGAGGAATGGGACATTCTACAAAGTTTGTTGCTTTTCCTCAGCCATCAATCCAGTATTATTGCTGTCACACTGAGCACATAGAGGAGGGGTTGTGCTGACACATTTAAAAGCTGCATTTCAACACGGGACATCTAATTGGCAGGAAATTGGACCATGACCTACAGTGCATGTAATTAAGGTCACACAATTTTCCTCAAGGTCCTTTTTGTATTTCCTAACTAATTTCCTAATTCCGAGCATGGCAAGTGTTGTTGTCCATCCACACTGATAGATCGTGCATAGCCACGGATTGCTCATGCCTACATTTTTACAGTGCCTTTTCCTCCTGCCTCCTGTTTAATGTGATTGTTACCATGGTGGTGTGGTAATCCTGTCCTCCTTTCCTGGGGCCCAAGCTATTTCATGGTAAAAGAAAATCTCAAATGCCAACCCAGCGCTTTCAATCAACTGTGGAGCGCAATTTCAGAGTGCAGCAAAAATGGCACTGATTATTATTTTTTTTTTAAACAGAACAGATTAATTTTCGGATTGGTGCTCCTTCATCAGCACCTGTGTAATAAGTAAGAGAAACATTTAAAGCCACTCTTGGCCTGAATAGTGGTTTTGCTATGCAGTTTGAACTTTGAAGAAAAATCTTAGACCTGGGCTTACCTATCAAAAAGCATAATTATTAATAGATCCGTATCACAACCAGTGGAGGCTCCTCAGAGGAGGAAAAGGAGGACCATCCTCCTCAGTGAATTTCATAAAAATAATTTTTTTTAAATATTTTAAAAAGTTATCATTTTTTATAAAACTATACTAAATATATTCACGTCACCAAATAATTGATTAAAACACACTGTTTTGCAATGAAGGTCTACAGTAGTACCATTGTGTAGCCGGAGGACAGCTACAGTGAGGGAAACATTTATTTGATCCCCTGCTGATTTTTTAAGTTTGCCCACTGACAAAGAAATGATCAGTCTATAATTTTTATGGTAGTTTTATTTGAACAGTGAGAGACAGAATAACAATAAAAAAATCCAGAAAAACGCATGTCAAAAATGTTATAAATTGATTTGCATTTTAATGAGGGAAATAAGTATTTGACCCCCTCTCAATCAGAAAGATTTCTGGCTCCCAGGTGTCTTTTATACAGGTAATGAGCTGAGATTTGGAGCACACACTTAAAGGGAGTGCTCCTAATCTCAGCTTGTTACCTGTATGAAAGACACCTGTCCATAGAAGCAATCAATCAATCAGATACCAAACTCTCCACCATGGCCAAGACCAAAGAGCTCTCCAAGGATGTCAGGGACAAGATTGTAGACCTACACAAGGCTGGAATGGGCTACAAGACCATCGCCAAGCAGCTTGGTGAGAAGGTGACAACAGTTGGTGTGATTATTTGCAAATGGAAGAAACACAAAATAACTGTCAATCTCCCTCGGCCTGGGGCTCCATGCAAGATCTCACCTCGTGGAGTTGCAATGATCATGAGAACGGTGAGGAATCAGCCAAGAACTACACGGGACGATCTTGTCAATGATCTCAAGGCAGCTGGGACCATCTTCACCAAGAAAACAATTGGTAACACACTACGCCGTGAAGGACTGAAATCCTGCAGCGCCCGCAAGGTCCCCCTGCTCAAGAAAGCACATATACAGGCCCGTCTGAAGTTTGCCAATGAACATCTGAATGATTCAGAGGAGAACTGGGTGAAAGTGTTGTGGTCAGATGAGACCAAAATGGAGCTCTTTGGCATCAACTCAACTCGCCGTGTTTGGAGGAGGAGGAATGCTGCCTATGACCCCAAGAACACCATCCCCACCGTCAAACATGGAGGTGGAAACATTATGCTTTGGGGGTGTTTTTCTGCTAAGGGGACAGGACAACTTCACCGCATCAAAGGGACGATGGACGGGGCCATGTACCGTCAAATCTTGGGTGAGAACCTCCTTCCCTCAGCCAGGGCATTGAAAATGGGTCGTGGATGGGTATTCCAGCATGACAATGACCCAAAACACACGGCCAAGGCAACAAAGGAGTGGCTCAAGAAGAAGCATATTAAGGTCCTGGAGTGGCCTAGCCAGTCTCCAGACCTTAATCCCATAGAAAATCTGTGGAGGGAGCTGAAGGTTCGAGTTGCCAAATGTCAGCCTCGATACCTTAATGACTTGGAGAAGATCAGCAAAGAGGAGTGGGACAAAATCCCTCCTGAGATGTGTGCAAACCTGGTGGCCAACTACAAGAAACGTCTGACCTCCGTGATTGCCAACAAGGGTTTTGCCACCAAGTACTAAATCATGTTTAGCAGATTGGTCAAATACTTATTTCTCTCATTAAAATGCAAATCAATTGATAAAATTTTTGACATGCGTTTTTCTGGATTTTGTTGTTGTTATTCTGTCTCTCACTGTTCAATTAAACCTACCACTAAAATTATAGACTGATCACGTCTTTGTCAGTAGGCAAACGTACAAAATCAGCAGAGGATCAAATACTTTTTTCCCTCACTGTAGCTTCCGTCCTCCTCTGGGTGCATTGACTACAATACAAAACCTAGGAGGCTCATGGTTCTCACCCCCTTCCATAGACTTACACAGTAATTATGACAGCTTCCGGAGGAAGTCCTCCAACCTATCAGAGCTCTTTCAGCATGAACTGACATGTTGTCCACCCAATCAAAGGATCAGAGAATGAATCTAGTACTGAAAGCATAAGCTACAGCTAGCTAGCACTGCAGTGCATAAAATGTGGTGAGTAGTTGACTCAAAGAGAGAGAAAGACAATAGTTGAACAGTTTTGAACAAATTCATTTCTTCAAAAATGAAGGAGAAGCAAGAGATGGAGAGAGAAAAATATTTTGTCTTTTTTTTTCACTTTCAGTTTCACTTGCATACAGTGGGGGAAAAAAGTATTTAGTCAGCCACCAATTGTGCAAGTTCTCCCACTTAAAAAGATGAGAGAGGCCTGTAATATTCATCATAGGTACACGTCAACTATGACAGACAAATTGAGAAAAAAAATTCCAGAAAATTACATTGTAGGATTTTTAATGAATTTATTTGCAAATTATGGTGGAAAATAAGTATTTGGTCACCTACAAACAAGCAAGATTTCTGGCTCTCACAGACCTGTAACTTCTTCTTTAAGAGGCTCCTTTGTCCTCAACTCGTTACCTGTATTAATGGCAACTGTTTGAACTTGTTATCAGTATAAAAGACACCTGTTCACAACCTCAAACAGTCACACTCCAAACTCCACTATGGCCAAGACCAAAGAGCTGTCAAAGGACACCAGAAACAAAATTGTAGACCTGCACCAGGCTGGGAAGACTGAATCTGCAATAGGTAAGCAGCTTGGTTTGAAGAAATCAACTGTGGGAGCAATTATTAGGAAATGGAAGACATACAAGACCACTGATAATCTCCCTCGATCTGGGGCTCCACGCAAGATCTCACCCCGTGGGGTCAAAATGATCACAAGAACGGTGAGCAAAAATCCCAGAACCACACGGGGGACCTAGTGAATGACCTGCAGAGAGCTGGGACCAATGTAACAAAGCCTACCATCAGTAACACACTACGCCACCAGGGACTCAAATCCTGCAGTGCTAGACGTGTCCCCCTGCTTAAGCCAGTACATGTCCAGGCCTGTCTGAAGTTTGCTAGAGTGCATTTGGATGATCCAGAAGAGGATTGGGAGAATGTCATATGGTCAGATGAAACCAAAATATAACTTTTTGGTAAAAACTCAACTCGTCGTGTTTGGAGGACAAAGAATGCTGAGTTGCATCCAAAGAACACAATACCTACTGTGAAGCATGGGAGTGGAAACATCATGCTTTCGGGCTGTTTTTCTGCAAAGGGACCAGGACGACTGATCCGTGTAAAGAAAATAATGAATGGGGCCATGTATCGTGAGATTTTGAGTGAAAACCTCATTCCATCAGCAAGGGCATTGAAGATGAAACGTGGCTGGGGCTTTCAGCATGACAATGATCCCAAACACACCGCCCGGGCAACGAAGGAGTGGCTTCGTAAGAAGCATTTCAAGGTCCTGGAGTGGCCTAGCCAGTCTCCAGATCTCAACCCCATAGAAAATCTTTGGAGGGAGTTGAAAGTCAGTGTTGCCCAGCCACAGCCCCAAAACATCACTGCTCTAGAGGAGATCTGCATGGAGGAATGGGCCAAAATACCAGCAACAGTGTGTGAAAACCTTGTGAAGACTTACAGAAAATGTTTGACCTGTGTCATTGCCAACAAAGGGTATATAACAAAGTATTGAGAAACTTTTGGTATTGACCAAATACTTATTTTCCACCATAATTTGCAAATAAATTCATAAAAAATCCTACAATGTGATTTTCTGGATTTTTTTTCCTGATTTTGTCTGTCATAGTTGACGTGTACCTATGATGAAAATTACAGGCCTCTCTCATCTTTTTAAGTGGGAGAACTTGCACAATTGGTGGCTGACTAAACACTTTTTTTCCCCACTGTAGCTAGCAAATACAGCTACAGTTGAAGTCGGAAGTTTACTTACACTTAGGTTGGAGTCATTAAAACTCGTTTTTCAACCACTCCACAAATTTCTTGTTAACAAACTATAGTTTTGGCAAGTCGGTTAGGACATCTACTTTGTGCATGACACAAGTAATTTTTCCAACAATTGTTTACAGACAGATTATTTCACTTATAATTCACTGTGTCACAATTCCAGTGGGTCAGAAGTTTACATACACTAAGTTGACTGTGCCTTTAAACAGCTTGGAAAATTCCAGAAAATGATGTCATGGCTTTGGAAGCTTCTGATAGGCTAATTGACATCATTTGAGTCAATTGGAGGTGTACCTGTGGATGTATTTCAAGGCCTACCTTCAAACTCAGTGCCTCTTTGCTTGACATCATGGGAAAATCAAAATAAATCAGCCAAGACCTCAGAAAAACATTGTAGACCTCCACAAGTCTGGTTCATCCTTGGGAGCAATTTCCAAACGCCTGAAGGTACCACATTCATCTGTACAAACAATAGTGCGCAAGTATCAACATGGGACCACGCAGCCGTCATACTGTTCAGGAAGTAGAAGCGTTCTGTCTCCTAGAGATGAACGTACTTTGGTGCGAAAAGTGCAAATCAAACCCAGAACAACAGCAAAGGACCTTGTGAAGATGCTGGAGGAAACAGGTACAAAAGTATCTATATCCACAGTAAAACAAGTCCTATATCAACGTAACCTGAAAGGCCGCTCAGCAAGGAAGAAGCCACTGCTCCAAAACCACCATAAAAAAGCCAGACTACGGTTTGCAACTGCACATGGGGACAAAGATTGTACTTTTTGGAGAAATGTCCTCTGGTCTGATGAAACAAAAATTGAACTATTTGGCCATAATGACCATCGTTATGTTTGGAGGAAAAAGGGCTTAAGGACAACAAAGTTAAGGTATTGGAAAGACCATCACAAAGCCCTGACCTCAATCCTATAGAAAATGTGTGGGCAGAACTGAAAAAGTGTGTGCGAGCAAGGAGGCCTACAAACCTGACTCAGTTACACCAGCTCTGTCAGGAGGAATGGGCCAAAATTCACCCAACTTATTTTGGGAAGCTTGTGGAAGGCTACCCGAAATGTTTGACCCAAGTTAAACAATTTAGAGGCAATGCTACCAAATACTAATTGAGTGTATGTAAACTTCTGACCCACTGGGAATGTGATGAAATTAATAAAAGCTGAAATAAATCATTCTCTCTACTATTATTCTTACATTTCACATTCTTAAAATAAAGTGGTGATCCTAACTCACCTAAAACAGGACATTTTTACTAGGATTAAATGTCAGGAATTGTGAAAAACTGAGTTTAAATTTATTTGGCTAAGGTGTATGTAAACCTCCGACTTCAACTGTAGCTAGTTTAGCCTAAACAACAACCCTGCTCAAACAGAGGAATGCTATGTTATTTAACTGGCTATGACTTTCCAACACAACACTGGAACTCTTCCAAGTCAAGGTAAGCTTTTGGTTTTTACAAAAGTATTGCCACCGGGGCTCGCCGGTGTAACTGCTAAACTGCTTACTGACTGTAACGTTACTGCATGATTGTAGCGGGTTTACTAACGCGTTAGTTCTATTAGCTATGTTGACTATGACGTTACTTTAGATAATATGGTGACAACGATGTATAGCGGTTATGTGGTTTGGCTTGGAAAGGTCACATACGGCTGGTCACATACAGCTGATGTGTTGTGCACTGAAGTCCACAAACGAAGGGAAAAGGTTAGAGGAGGAGAGCACATAGATGCGAGAAGGAATACAACATGGAAGCTATGAAAGTGAACTGTGTTTACGCGTGATCAGGGGTGTATTCATTCCGCTGTTTCTGTTGAAAAACGTTTCTTAAACGGAAGGAAACGGAACGAAACAGGGTTAAACATACCTGAATTTGCTCAATAGAAACTCTCATTTGCAGCTGTTGGACTACTGATTATACACTAGATCAGCTAGATGCAGGCAAGAGTGTGCAAGGCCGTATTGAATGTGTCACTGTCTGTCCATGTGTCACTGTCTGTCACCTCACATTTGTCTCTCGACCTGTGTGCACCTACGTTGTAAACTTTCATTCATAGGCTAGGCTGTAGCAACCTCATGATGGGTATAGGGAACATTTGAGCATCATGTAGGAGCCTAAACCAATCAATGTTCCATTGAACTGGGTGAATGGAATATGAATGACCGTCATCCAATATGCTGTAATAGAAATAAGGCCATGCTCATGAAGAAAAATATATTGTCCTACCTCATCATAAACGGCACCGAAGGCCACTGATCACAGCCTATTTTGGTTGCAAATGTCAGTTACAAAACATTTGTGATGTACAGTGGGGAGAACAAGTATTTGATACACTGCCGATTCTGCAGGTTTTCCTACTTACAAAGCATGTAGAGGTCTGTAATTTTTATCATAGGTACACTTCAACTGTCAGAGACAAAAATCCCGAAAATCACATTGTATGATTTTGAAGTAATTAATTTGCATTTTATTGCATGACATAAGTATTTGATCACCTACCAACCAGTAAGAATTCCGGCTCTCACAGACCTGTTAGTTTTTCTTTAAGAAGCCCTCCTGTTCTCCACTCATTACCTGTATTAACTGCACCTGTTTGAACTCATTACCTGTATAAAAGACACCTGTCCACACACTCAATCAAACAGACTCCAACCTCCACAATGGCCAAGACCAGAGAGCTGTGTAAGGACATCAGGGATAAAATTGTAGACTGGGAGGCTGGGATGGGCTACAGGACAATAGGCAAGCAGCTTGGTGAGAAGGCAACAACTGTTGGCGCAATTATTAGAAAATGGAAGAAGTTCAAGATGACGGTCAATCACCCTCGGTCTGGGGCTCCATGCAAGATCTCACCTCGTGGGGCATCAATGATCATGAGGAAGGTGAGGAATCAGCCCAGAACTACACGGCAGGACCTGGTCAATGACCTGAATAGAGCTGGGACCACAGTCTCAAAGAAAACCATTAGTAACATACTACGCCGTCATGGATTAAAATCCTGCAGCGCACGCAAGGTCCCCCTGCTCAAGCCAGCGCATGTCCAGGCCCGTCTGAAGTTTGCCAATGACCATCTGGATGATCCAAAGGAGGAATGGGAGAAGGTCATGTGGTCTGATGAGACAAAAATATAGCTTTTTGGTCTAAACTCCACTCGCCGTGTTTGGAGGAAGAAGAAGGATGAGTACAACCCCAAGAACACCATCCCAACCGTGAAGCATGGAGGTGGAAACATCATTCTTTGGGTATGCTTTTCTGCAAAAGGGACAGGATGACTGCACCGTATTGAGGGGAGGATGGATGGGGCCATGTATCGCGAGATCTTGGCCAACAACCTCCTTCCCTCAGTAAGAGCATTGAAGATGGGTCGTGGCTGGGTCTTCCAGCATGACAACGACCCGAAACACACAGCCAGGGCAACTAAGGAGTGGCTCCGTAAGAAGCATCTCAAGGTCCTGGAGTGGCCTAGCCAGTCTCCAGACCTGAACCCAATAGAAAATCTTTGGAGGGAGCTGAAAGTCTGTATTGCCCAGCGATAGCCCCGAAACCTGAAGCATCTGGAGAAGGTCTGTATGGAGGAGTGGGCCAAAATCCCTGCTGCAGTGTGTGCAAACCTGGGCAAGACCTACAGGAAACGTATGATCTCTGTAATTGCAAACAAAGGTTTCTGTACCAAATATTAAGTTCTGCTTTTCTGATGTATCAAATACTTATGTCATGCAATAAAATGCAAATTAATTACTTCAAAATCATACAATGTGATTTTCTGGATTTTTGTTTTAGATTCCGTCTCTCATAGTTGAAGTGTACCTATGATAAAAATTACAGACCTCTACATGCTTTGTAAGTAGAAAACCTGCAAAATTGGCAGTGTATCAAATACTTGTTCTCCCCACTGTATATCCAAATGGCAAAAGTCTTAATTTCTCCTACTGATCGATTCTGATTGACAATGAATGGCATGTAGCCCTTTCAGTCAAATGACCAAATCACCCTCTAGTGGCCTCATGAGTGGAATATTATTAATATTTTTCATAATTTCATAATTAATACAAATGAATAAATAATCTCTTGTTTCTATGTCAAACGGTTTTGTTATATTTCAGTGTTCTGTGATGTATATAAAGTGTAATATTGGGATGCAGACTCAAAATGTAATACATTTCAACTCTACATCTGACATGGGACAGGTGTCTTCTTTTTTTAAAGCCCAAAACCATGTGTGAGGTGTATACTTTTGTTTCAAAGTAAATTTGTTTAGACTACCAAGAAACACGCTGTGTGACCCTGATTTCGCCTATTGCAGTAAAAGGTTAATGTCCTTCGATCATTTAAAACGATATGTAATTCATTTTATAAGAGTACAATTTGTATTGATTTAAAATATATGCAGACGAAGGAAATGGCAATGGATGGATGTGGTACGTTGTTGGATGTTTCTAACTCCTATTATCAACATTATCGTTGTTTGGAGGATATCACAACTCTTGGGTGTTCTACAGTTGAGAAGTGTGTGTACTATGATACACGCTTAAAGCACTGGTTTTTCTTTACAGTGCATACTTTCCCAACCAATGATATGATGGAATGAGATGACAGACAATGCTTCTATTTTAAAATGGAACTCACCAATATTATTTTAAGTCTCTACAGTTAATTCAGAACAACATTTCAATTCTTGGTTAGATAAATACAAAGTTTAATAGGAAAGTTGGAATGAAAACGTTTTGGAACTAATACTGACGACTGTCATTTGAATGTAGACACACCAGTGAAGCAATGCCCTGTCAGAAGAGGAGTAACGGAGCTATCTGCCAAAAATTATGAAAGATGGAACTACTAATCCCTCAACCAAGAAATGTAGTTAGTAGGCCACAAGGCCGGACACATCCATGCCAATCAAGCTCAAATACCTCATAATCATGTGCTGCAAGGTAATTCCTAAAATGAATTTAGAACTGATTCATATCGTCATTAATCAAATCAATGTCCCACAGAAGAGATGGATGTTATGTCTGTTTAAATGACCTGTCCACCTGAGAACTGAAAAGTATTTATCAATTTTGAACATGATGGGAAAGTGTGCCTATCTCCACGCAAATCTCAAACCAATGTGTGTGCACAACTTCTAGAAGGTTGATCAACTATATTGCAAGAAGACAGGCATATTGTTAGTTTGGGGGAAATGGGAGGTGTTTGATGCATGGGTATTATAGGCTAATAATGGTAGGCTAATAAAAACATTGAAACCAGAGGTGGAAAAAGTATCCAATAGTCATACTTCAGTAAAGGTAAAGATACCTTAATAGAAAATTACTCCAGTAAAAGTGAAAGTCACCCAGTAAAATACTAATTAAGTATCAAAAGTACAAGTATGAATAATTTCAAATTCCTTATATTAAGCAAACCAGACGGCACAATTTTCTTGATTTTGTATTTACGGATAGGCAGGGTCCCACTCCAACATTCAGACATAATTTACAAATGGCAAAACAGAGGCAGTAGGGATGACCAGGGATGTTCTCTTTATATGTGCATGAATTGGACCATTTTCCTGTCCTGCTAAGCATTCAAAATGTAATGAGTACTTTTGCGTGTCACGGAAAATGTATAGAGTAAAAAAATTATTTGGGGGGGAGGGTGTAGTGAATAAAAGCAAAATTTGTCCAAAATATAAATAGTAAAGTAAAGTAAAGTACATATATCCCCAAAACTACTTAAGTAGTACTTTAAAGTATTTTTACTTAAGCACTTTACACCACTGATTAAAAAGTAGGTCTAGTGATAAAACAGATGCATTTGTCATTGTTAAGGAGATTGCTTAGCCGTATGTCGTCTAATATGTTTATTTTACTTTTATTTTATGGGCCTAAATCATAATAATATTGCAGGATATGTCTCTCCTTTTCTAATATAAGTGGTTTAAATGATTCCCGCTACACAACAAATGTCAGGCTACCATTTATCAATCGCTTATTCAATAGCCAAGCATACCCGGAAGTAAATAGACTGGTAGCCTTGACAGTATGTTTTTATTTTATTTCACCTTTATTTAACCAGGTAAGCCAGTTGAGAACAAGTTCTCATTTACAACTGCGACCTGGCCAAGATAAATCAAAGCAGTGCGATAAAAACAACAACACAGAGTTACATATGGGGTAAAACAAAACATAAAGTCAAAAATAAAACAGAAAATATATATACAGTGTGTGCAAATGTAGCAAGTTATGGAGGTAAGGCAATACATAGGCTATAGTGCAAAATAATTACAATTAGTATTAACACTGGAATGATAGATGTGCAAGAGATGATGTGCAAATAGAGATACTGGGGTGCAAATGAGCAAAATAAATAACAATATGGGGACAGTCTGGGTAGGCTACAGTATTGCTGTGCGATTGGATTAGGAGCACGACATCATAGCCTAGCCTATTTCATTTCAGAGCCTATACCAAGGCAGGAGAACACAATCATGTATTGATAAACAAAATATTGAACAACAATTCATCTTTTTCATAAAGTGTGGGCATTTAGTTTTAAATTGTTCGAAAGTACAATAAATCTTGCAGAATGCACGGCCAGTGTTTGACACTCGCTAGGCGGCATGCATCTTTAGTTTGGAAAAGTCACTGCACCATTATGCCCACACATCTACAGAAATGTGATCAAATTTCCCATTGCGCTTTCTTTTAGGAACTACCACGGAGTTCCAACGTCTCCAAATCATACAACAAAATAGGTGATTTTTGTTACCATAAAAGGTGAATGGAGGGCGATTTCCAGGCGGGGTTGTAGCGCTCATTCACGACCGCACAAATATAATATGACTCTGATTTATCAATGAAAACATACGTATATGTTACATGCGACAGTTTGATAAATCCCAACAATTTCTGGCACACACAAATCCTAGAATCTCAACGTACGCGAGAAATTTGTAAAATATGTATGCACGGTTAATAAATGAGGCCCATGGAGAGGAGGCTATTGAAGTGTATTGGGACACAACTCTGATCCAACGTTAACTCCGTGTGGGTTGTTGAACCACAACCTTGTTGAGCAAACTGAAGAAAACCAACAAACCCAGCAGCTGTATAACATCTGTTTGCTAAACCATGCAGCAAGGCCATCCTGCATATTCTTTCTGTGAAATAATTCAACCTTGTAACCGCAGTGAATGGCAAAACACATCAAATACATATATGCAATATCAATACCCCATTACCATTGTCATTGAACAACTATGGAAGAAAAAACCTTTTATCCATTTTAACATTGTACAAAGGAAAGGGCATGACAAATGCAACCTCTGAGCCAGATGTAGGCCAAATGATTGCATTTCTCAAAAAGACATCCAAATGGTCCACAAATTTAGTGAGATCCTTGACCATGTGCCCAATGCAGTATAGTTTCTGGGTTAGTCAATAGGCCCAGGGCTCATGTTTCTTTTCCACTTTATATGAGTGGTTTCCTCTTATTGCCTCATTTCAGTTGGGAGTACTGTAAGGCTTAAAACAAGAAACATGTTCGATTACATGATTAAACCACATAATATTCTTTGTAAATGACACAGAAACGTCTCATTGATCAAAGTGCCATACCAAATTCTTACCCCCTTGACAAATCTGAACTCCACTGATAGAGAGTAGAATAAAGAGCAAGGAAATGGGTCAATGTCTGAAGTTCTTAGAGCTTCTTTTGTGAGTGCTTGTGAACTTAAAACAACTGGGTAGCCTACAGTGCCTTCGGAAAGTGTTCAGACACCTTGACCTTTTCCACATTTTGTTATGTTACAGTCTTATTCTCAAATTGATTTAAAAATAATCCACAATAATAATCCATAATTTACACATAAACCCCATAATGACAAAGCGAAAACAGGTTTTTAGAAATGTTTGCAAATGTATAAAAAATAAAACACTGAAATACCTTATTTACATAAGTATTCAGACCCTTTGCTATGAGACTAGAAATTGAGCTCAGGTGCATCCTGTTTCCATTGATCATCCTTGAGATGTTTCTACAACTTGAATGGAGTTCACCTGTGGAAATTCAATTGATTGGACATAATTTGGAAAGGCACACACCTGTCTATATAAGGTCCCACTGCTGACAGTGCATGTCAGAGCAAAAACCAAGCCATGAGGTCGAAGGAATTGTCCATAGAGCTACGAGACAGGATTGTGTCGAGGCACAGATCTGGGGAAGGGTCCCAAAAAATGTCTGCAGCGTTGAAGGTCCCCAAGAACACAGTGGCCTCCACCATTCTTAAATGGAAGAAGTTTGGAACCACCAAGACTCTTCCTAGAGCTGGCCACCCGACCAAACTGAGCAATCGGGGGAGAAGGATCTTGGTCAGGAAGTTTACCAAGAACCCGATGGTCACTGACTGAGCTCTAGAGTTCCTCTGTGGAGATGGGAGAACCTTCCAGAAGGACAACTATTTCTGCAGCACTCCACCAATCAGGCCTTTATGGTAGAGTGACCAGACCGAAGCCACTCCTCAGTAAAAGGCACATGACAGCCCACTTGGAGTTTGCCAAAAGGCACCTAAAGACCCTCAGACCATGAGAAACAAGATTATCTGGTCTGATGAAACCAAGATTGAACTCTTTGGCCTGAATGACAAGCGTCATGTCTAGAGGAAACCTGGCACCATCCCTACGGTAAAGCATGGTGGTGGCAGCATCATGCTGTGGGGATGTTTTTCAGTGGCAGGGACTGGGAGACTAGTCAGGATCGAGGCAAAGATTAACAGAGCGAAGTACAGAGAGATCCTTCATGAAAACCTGCTCCAGAGCGCTCAGGACCTCAGACTGTGGCGAAGGTTCACCTTCCAACAGGACCACGACCCTAAGCACACAGCCAAGACAACGCAGGAGTGGCATTTGGGACAAGTCTCTGAATGTCCTTGAGTGGCCCAGCCAGAGCCCGGACTTGAACCCGATCGAGCATCTCTGGGGAGACCTGAAAATAGCTGTGCAGCGACGCTCCTTGTTGGAAAAATTACTTGTGTCATGCACAAAGTAGATGTCCTAACCGACTTGCCAAAACTATAGTTTGTTAACAAGAAATTTGTGGAGTGGTTGAAAAATGAGTTTTAATGACTCCAACCTAAGTGTATGTAAACTTCCGACTTCAACTGTACATGCTTTTAGTTTGTCCATTTTATTATCCAGCGATTGTACGTTGGCCAATAGTACCGATGGTAAAGGCAGATTAGCCACTCGTCGCCAGCTCCTTATTAAGCACCCCGATCTCCTTCCGCGATATCTCAGTGTCTTTCTCCTGCGAATGATGGGGTGTCTGGAGCAAATCCCTCTCGTCCGACTCATTAAAGAACAATTATTTGTCCAGTTCAAGGTGAGTAATTGCTGTTCTGATGTGCAGATGCTCTTTTCGGTCATAAGAGATGGTAGCAACCACATTATGTACAAAATAAGTTACAAACAATGCGAAAACCAAGCACGGTTGGTTAAAAGTACATAAAACGGCAGCCATCCCCTCCGGCGCCTTTACTGATGCTCCAATCAGTATGTTTTTGTGCCATTGGGATATACAGTGCATTCAGAATGTATTCAGCACATGACAGCCTGCTTGGAGTTTGCCAAAAGGTACCTAAAGGACTCTCTGGTCTGATGAAACCAAGATTTAACTATTTGGCCTGAATGCCAAGCGTCACGCCTGGAGGAAACCTGGCACCATCCCTGCGGTGAATCATGGTGGCATCATGCTGTGGGGATGTTTTTCAGCGGCAGGGACAGGGAGACTAGTCAGGATCGAGGGAAAGATGAATAGAGCAAAGTACAGAGAGATCTTTGACGAAAACCTGCTCCAGAGTGCTCAGGACCTCAGACTGGGGCGAAGGTTCACCTTCGAACAGGACAACGACCCTAAGCACACAGCCAAGACACCGCAGGAGTGGCTTCGGGACAAGTCTCTGAATGTCCTTCAGTGGCCCAGCCAGAGCCTGGACTTGAACCCGATCAAACATCTCTGGAGAAAATAGCTGTGCAGCGACGTTCCCCATCCAACCTGACAGAGCTTGAGAGGATCTGCAGAGAAGAATGGGAGAAACTCCCCAAATACAGGTGTGCCAAGCTTGTAGCGTCATACCCAAGGAGACTTGAGGCTGTAATCATTGCCAAAGGTGCTTAAATAAAGTACTGAGTAAAAGGTCTGAATACTTATGTAAATGTGATATTTCAGTTTTTTATAAATATAAATTAGTAACAATTTCTAAAAACCTGTTTTTGTTTTGTCATTGTGGGGTATTGTGTGTAAATTGATGAGCAAAAAAATACAATGTTATAAATTTTTTAATAAGGCTGTAAACTAACAAAATGTGGAAAAAGTCAAGGGGTCTGAACAGTGTGATTTTGACCCCTATCATTAATTTTATTTCTAGACTTCCAATCTCAAAATATTTCCTCACTAGATAGAAGATAGTTAATAAAACAATAATGGGATTCAAAAAGCAATTAAAAGAACACTAATTACAACTTTTAATAGAGCTCACTAAATACTTTTTTTATTCATTCCCAAAATGATATTTTGCATGGACACTGGTATACACAAAGATTAAAATCACCCTACTGCAAACTAGGTCAACTACATTCTTCGAGTTAATTGGCTTCTGTGTGTTTATGTCTAGCCTGCCTCAATCAGAATGCATAAAACATTTTATTTTCTGAGATCCTGATTCAATAACATTGATCACAGTGTGATACACGCCAAGCTCCAAACTCCCAAATAACTTAATCATGCTTGCAGCTAAATAATACTGGCACCAAAAGGTCAATTCAGGATGCTGAGATTTTTTTATGACATTATAGTTAGATTGACAAAATGTTTTGCATTTGGTATGTGTACATCTTAATCAAAGGTATATGGTCCATAACAAACTACATTCATCCATCCCTCATTCTCGCCATTGCTAGTAACTATGCAGATAGTAGCATCACTGATTTCCCCAGCCATGAGATTCACATCAACTTCACAGGTGACCATGCTGCCCAGTGCTCATAAACTCAAAGTATACAAAGTGTGTATCCTCTGTATGAGAGTCGTGCGTCAGGTAGGGCAATCAGAGTGCTGCTGTTTCTGGCAGAATAGTTTCCTTTTCTGGCAGAATGTGGTTGAGAAAAAGAGAGGGCAGAGAGAGAGGGAAGGAGAGAGAGGAGAGGGCAATTCAATTGGATAGGCCTTCCCAACACAGCCCTTGGGAGAATACAAACGTGAGTCTAGAGTGGATGTTGTTTTGGTATATTTCGTAGAGACAATACACATCCGGATATGAAATAAGTATGTGAAAACGAAGGGTTACTAGGAGGTCAGGCAGAAATAATGTAGGTGCATTTTCATGATAATTGAGACCATTGCTCATGTACTAGAGATTCAGTACAGTGAGAAGGGAGTGAACTTCCATTTACCCTGAGAGAGCTAGATTGTGAACACAGAACACTATCTGCTGTGAACAGAAAAGTTTCCTATTCCTATTATGAGTCCCAGTGAAAACAAAATAACCTTTTCACATCACCGCCTAGTATATGGTATACAAGTGTCACGTTCGTTCATGAACGGGTCAGACCAAGGCGCAGCGTGATATGCATACATGTTTATTTGACTTATAAACACAACGACAAAACAAGAAACGAAATGTGAAGTCCAAGGTACACACACAACATACCTAACACGGAACAAGATCCCACAACCCACTAGTGCCAATAGGCTGCCTAAGTATGGTCTCCAATCAGAGACAACGAGCGACAGCTGCCTCTGATTGGGAACCACACCGGCCAACATAGATCTAGACGATCTAGATCTAAACCTAGAAAATAAAACCTAGAACATACAACACAGAAAATACACACCCTGACTCAACAAATACGAGTCCCCAGAGTCAGGGCGTGACAGTACCCCCCCCCCCCCCCCCCACAAAGGTGCGGACTCCGACCGCACAACATAAACATAACAGGGTAGGGGCCAGGTGGGCATTATCCGGCTCAGGGCGTGACCACCTCTCACTCTTCGCCTCCCTGTTGCGCCCCTGGTCTGGTCTAGACCTCGGCGCGTTGCTTCCCCTCTCCTTCCTCCCACTATACTCCAAGCCCTGTCTGGACCCTTGTGTGGGAGACCCCGAACCTGGAGAGGGGCTGACGTCTGGGTCTGGACTGGAGCAGCTGACCGGAGCTGGATCAGGCACCGGTGGAGCGGACTGCTCTGGCTCCGGAGTGGAGCCGCTGACCGGTGCCTGGTTCGGAGCCGCCTGACCGGTGCCGAACCAGGCACCAGTGGAACAGACATGGGCCGTGCTGGACTGGACACACGCACCACTGGCTTGGTGCGAGGAGCAGGAACAGGCCGGACCGGGCTGGCGACGCGCACCACTGGCTTGGTGGGGGAGCAGGAACGGGCCGTACCGGACTGGCGACGCGCACCACTGGCCTGGTGCGGGGAGCAGGAACAGGCCGGGCCGGGCTGGCGACGCGCACCACTGGCTTGGTGCGAGGAACAGGCCGGGCTGGCGACGCGCACCACTGGCTTGGTGCGAGGGGCAGGAACAGGCCGGGCCGGGCTGGCGACGCGCACCACTGGCTTGGTGCAAGGGACAGGAACAGGCCGGACCGGGCTGGCGATGCGCACCACTGGCTTGGTGCGAGGGGCAGGAACAGGCCGGGCCGGGCTGGCGACGCGCACCACTGGCTTGGTGCGAGGGGCAGGAACAGGCCGGGCCGGGCTGGCGACGCGCACCACTGGCTTGGTGCGAGGGGCAGGAACAGGCCGGGCCGGGCTGGCGACGCGCACCACTGGCTTGGTGCGAGGGGCAGGAACAGGCCGGGCCGGGCTGGCGACGCGCACCACTGGCTTGGTGCGAGGAACAGGAACAGGCCGGACCGGGCTGGCGACGCGCACCACTGGCTTGGTGCGAGGGGCAGGAACAGGCCGGGCCGGGCTGGCGACGCGCACCACTGGCTTGGTGCGAGGGACAGGAACAGGTCGGGCCGGGCTGGCGACGCGCACCACTGGCTTGGTGCGAGGGGCAGGAACAGGCTGGGCCGGGCTGGCGACGCGCACCACTGGCTTGGTGCGAGGGGCAGGATCAGGCCGAGCCGGCCTGGCGACGCGCACCACTGGCTTGGTGCGAGGGGCAGGAACAGGCCGGGCCGGGCTGGCGACGCGCACCACTGTCTTGGTGCGAGGGGCAGGAACAGGCCGGGCCGGGCTGGCGACGCGCACCACTGGCTTGGTGCGAGGGGCAGGAACAGGCCGGGCCGGGCTGGCGACGCGCACCACTGGCTTGGTGCGAGGGGCAGGAACAGGCCGGGCCGTACTGGGACACGCACCACTGGCTTAGTGCGAGGAGCAGGAACGGGCCGGACCGGACTGGTGACACGCACCACTTGCTTGGTGCGAGGAGCGGGACTGGGTTCCTTTATTAACCCCCGCTCCTTCTGCTGCCTAACCAGCTCCTCTCGCCGTGCCTATACACTTTCCTTCTCCCTTATAGCCTCCTGTAGCGCCTCCCTCTGACCGAATAACTCCTGCTCCCTCTGAACCAATAGCCCCCGTAACATGGTGGCCTCCTGCTGCCTCGTCGTCCACACCGTGTGCCCCCCCCCAAAAATGTTCTTGGGGTTGCCTCTTGGGTCTCCGTCGTCGGCACTCCTCTTCCTGTGAGGACTCCTCCGGGAGCCCCCACGAGTTAGGGAACAGAACCTCGTCGTCGTCGTCATCCTCCGACTCCTCAGTATAATACTGTTCCCACTCCTCTTCCCATGGTCGTAGGGACCCAATCTGAAAACCGACCGGGTGCAGTGGTCGGGGCTCTTCTCTCTCGCTCCCCAACCACCCCTTTAGCCCCCCCAAAAAATGTTTATTGGGGCTATCTCTCGGGCTTCCTCCTCGACCGGCGTCCTCTGCGTTGCCGTTGCTCCTCTCCTGCCTGGGTATCTACCTTTGCCCATGGCCGTTTCCCCGCAAATATCTCTTCCCATGACCACAATTTGCCCACCTGGGACATGGCTATTCGCTCCTCCTGGGCACGCTGCTTGGTCCTCGTTTGGTGGGATCTTCTGTCACGTTCGTTAATGAACGGGTCAGACCAAGGCGCAGCGTGATATGCATACATGTTTATTTGACTTATAAACACAACGACGAAACGAAACGTGAAGTCCAAGGTACACACACAACATACCTAACACAGAACAAGATCCCACAACCCACTAGTGCCAATAGGCTGCCTAAGTATGGTCCCCAATCAGAGACAACAAGCGACAGCTGCCTCTGATTGGGAACCACACCGGCCAACATAGATCTAGACGATCTAGATCTAAACCTAGAAAATACAACATAGAACATACCACACAGAAAATACACACCCTGACTCAACAAATACGAGTCCCCAGAGTCAGGGCGTGACAACAAGTTGACAATAAATGGAGCCAAAGACCTCATTATTTCTCCTCTGGAGCTTTGTGAGGTGTTATTCAATGACAAATCCACTGCTAAATGAGACACAAGAGGGTTATTTTAGCCGACAGATGCTTATTAACATATCCAGTAGTTCTCCAGTGAAACAAACGCTACTTATCAGTCCAGCAGAGATAGCAACACACCACCGTCTCAACAGTCTATGATAGGGGTAGATTGGGGGCCTCCTCACTAAAGAGAGACACAGCTATCTCCAATGTATTTAATCTTCATCACGTCTCCCGCCTCGGAACAATTCATTCAGGATGAAAATCGGTTTGTCAGTCGGCCCCCTTTTTCTGTTTTCCCAAAAATGTTGAGCATTCAGTCAGGTGCATTTCCCTTGATGATGTATTGCAGCTCATCAAAGAGGTCCCATGAGTCAATCTGACAGCGCATCATAGAGAGACATGGATGGCTTTTCACTAAATCCATCATCGTTAAAGTCTCAGAGACTGCCGGGGCCTGCCTCTGTTGCATTCTGCTTTTTTGCTCCAACAAATCAAATCAAATTTTATTTGTCACATGCGCCGAATACAACAGGTGAAATATTTACTTACAAGCCCTTAACCAACAATGCAGTTTTAGGAAAGAATACCCCCCCCAAATTTTTTTAAAATAATAATAATAATAATAATAATAATAATTAAAGAGCAGCAGTAAAATAACAATAGTAAAATAACAGCGAGGCTATATACAGGGCTACAAGCACCGAGTCAATGTGCGGGGCCACCTGTTAGTCAAGGTAATTGAGGTAATATGTATATGTAGGTAGAGTTATTAAAGTGACTATGCATAGACAATAAACAGAGACTAGCAGCAGCGTAAAAGGGGGGGTGGGAGAACAATGCAAATAGTCCGGGTAGCCATTTGATTAGATGTTCAGGAGTCTTATGGCTGTTTAGAAGCCTCTTGGACCTAGACTTGGCACTCCGGTTCCGCTTGCCGTGCAGTAGCAGAGAGAACAGTATATGACTAGGGTGGCTGGAGTCTTTGACAATTGTTAGGGCCTTCCTCTGACTCCGCCTGGTATAGAGGTCCTGGATGGCAGGAAGCTTAGCCCCAGTGATGTACTGGGCCGTACGCACTACCCTCTGTAGTGCCTATCGGTTGGAGGCTGAGCAGTTGCCATACCAGGCAGTGATGCAACCAGTCAGGATGCTCCCCATGGTGCAGCTGTATAACTTTTTGAGGATCTGAGGACCCATGCCAAATCTTTTCAGTCTCCTGAGGGGGAATAGGCTTTGTCGTGCCCTCTTCACAACTGTCTTGGTGTGCTTGGGCCATGTTAGTTTGTTGGTGATGTGGACACCAAGGAACTTGAAGCTCTCAACCTGCTCCACTACAGCCCCGTCGATGAGAATGGGGGCGTGCTCGGTCCTCTTCTTTTTCCTGTAGTCCACAATCATCTCCTTTCTCTTGATCACGTTGAGGGAGAGGTTGTTGTCCTGGCACCAAACTTTATGATGGTGTTGGAGTCGTCCTGGCCATATAGTCGTGAAAGAACAGGAAGTACAGGAGGAGACTGAGCACGCACCCCTGAGGGGCCCCCGTGTTGAGGATCAGCGTGGCGGATGTGTTGGGAGGTGTTTAGACCCAGGGTCCTTAGCTTAGTGATGAGCTTTGAGGGCACTATGGTGTTGAATGCTGAGCTGTACTCAATGAATAGCATTCTCACATAGGTGTTCATTTTGTCCAGGTGTGAAAGGGCAGTGTGGTGTACAATAAAGATTGCATCTTCTGTGGATCTGTTGGGGCGACATGCAAATTGGAGTGGGTCTAGGGTTTCTGGGATAATGGTGTTGATGTGAGCCATGACCAGCCTTTCAAAGCACTTCATGGCTACAGACGTGAGTGCTACGGGTCGGTAGTCATTTAGGCAGGTTACCTTAGTGTTCTTTGGCACAGGGACAATGGTGGTCTGCTTGAAACATGTTGGTATTACAGACTCAGACAGGGAGAGGTTGAAAATGTCAGTGAAGACACTTGCCAGTTGGTCATTGTATGCTCGGAATACACGTCCTGGTAATCTGTCTGGCCCTGCGGCCTTGTGACTGTTGACCTGGTTAAAGGTCTTACTCACATCTGTGATCACACAGTCGTCTGGAACAGCTGATGCTCTCTTGCATGTTTCAGTGTTACTTGCCTCGAAGCGAACATAGAAGTAATTTAGTTTGTATGGTAGGCTCGTGTCAATGGGCAGCTCTCGGTTGTGCCTCCCTTTGTAGTCTGTAATAGTTTGCAAGCCCTGCCACATCCAACGAGCGTCAGAGCCGGTGTAGTACGATTCGATCTTAGTCCTGTATTGACGCTTTGCCTGTTTGATGGTTCGTTGGAGGGCATACCGGGATTTCTCATATGCGTCCGGGTTAGAGTCCCGCTCCTTGAAAGCGGAAGCTCTACCCTTTAGCTCAGTGCGGATGTAGCCTGTAATCTATTGCTTCTGGTTGGGGTATGTACGTACAGTCACTGTGGGGACAACGTCATCGATGCACTTATTGATGAAGCCAGTGACTGATGTGGTGTACTCCTCAATGCCATCCGAAGAATCCCGGAACATATTCCAGTCTGTGCTAGCAAAACAGTCCTGTAGCTTAGCATCTTCTTCATCTGCTTTAGTTTTTGCTTGTAAGCAGGAATCAGGAGGATATAATTATGGTCAGATTTGCCAAATGGAGGGCGAGGGAGAGCTTTGTATGCGTCGCTGTGTGTGGAGTAAAGGTGGTCTAGAGTTTTTTTCCTCTCTGGTTGCACATTTAACATGCTGGTAGAAATTAGGTAAAACGGATTTAAGTTTCCCTGCAATAAAGTCCCCGGCCACTAGGAGCGCTGCCTCTGGATGAGCGTTTTCCTGTTTGCTTATGGCCGAATACAGCTCATTGAGTGCGGTCTTAGTACCAGCATCAGTTTGTGGTGGTAAATAGACCGCTACGAAGAATATAGATGAAAACTCTCTTGGTAGATAGTGTGGTCTACAGCTTATCATGAGATACTCTACCTCAGGCGAGCAAAACCTTGAGACTTCCTTAGATATCGTGCACCAGATGTTGTTTACAAATACATAGACTGCCACACCTTGTCTTACCAGAGGCTGCTGTTATATGCTGCCGATACAGTGTATAACCCGCCAGCTGTATGTTATTCATGTCGTCGTTCAGCCATGACTCGGTGAAACATAAGATATTACCGTTTTTAATGTCCCGTTGGTAGGATATACAGTTGAAATCGGAAGTTTACATTTAAACTTAGTTTTTCACAATTCCTGACATTTAATCCTAGTAAAAATTCACTGTCTTAGGTCAGTTAGGATCACCACTTTATTTAAGAATGTGAAATGTCAGAATAATAGTAGAGATAATGATTTATTTCAGCTTTTATTTATTTCATCACATTCCCAATGGGTCAGAAGTTTACATACACTCAATTAGTATTTGGTAGCATTGCCTTTCAATTGTCCATTTGGAAGACCCATTTGCGACCAAGCTTTAACTTCCTGACTGATGTCTTGAGATGTTGCTTAAATATATCCACATAATTTTCCTTCCTCATGATGCCATCTATTTTGTGAAGTGCACCATCCCTCCTGCAGCAAAGCACCCCCACAGCATGATGCTACAACCCACGTGCTTCACGGTTGGGATGGTGTTCTTCGGCTTGCAAGACCACCCCCCTTCTCCTTCAAACATAACGATGGTCATTATGGCCAAACAGTTCTATTTTTGTTTCATCAGACCAGTGGACATTTCTCCAAAAATAACGATCTTTGTCCCCATGTGCAGTTGCAAACCGTAGTCTGGCTTTTTTATGGCGGTTTTGGAGCAGTGGCTTCTTCCTTGCTGAGCGGCCTTTCAGGTTATGTCGATATAGGACTAATTTTACTGTGGATATAGATACTTTTGTACCTGTTTCCTCCAGCATCTTCACAAGGTCCTTTGCTGTTATTCTGGGATTGATTTGTACCTTTCGCACCAAAGTACGTTAATCTCTAGGAGACAGAACGCGTCTCCTTCCTGAGCGGTATGACGGCTGCGTGCTCCCATGGTGTTTATACTTGCGTACTATTGTTGTACAGATGAACGTGGTACCTTCAGGCGTTTGGAAATTGCTTCCAAGGATGAACCAGTCTTGGCTGATTTCTTTTGATTTTCCCATGATGTCAAGCAAAGAGGCACTGAGTTTGAAGGTAGGCCTTGAAATACATCCACAGGTACACTTCCAATTGACTCAAATTATGTCAATTAGCCTATCAGAAGCTTCTAAAGCCATGACATCATTTTCCAGAATTATCCAAGGTGTTTAAAGGCACAGTCATCTTAGTGTATGTAAACTTCAGACCCACTGGAATTGTGATACAGTGAATTACTTGTGTCATGCACAAAGTAGATGTCCTAACCGACTTGCCAAAACTATAGTTTGTTAACAAGAAATTTGTGGAGTGGTTGAAAAATGAGTTTTAATGACTCCAACCTAAGTGTATGTAAACTTCCGACTTCAACTGTACATGCTTTTAGTTTGTCCATTTTATTATCCAGCGATTGTACGTTGGCCAATAGTACCGATGGTAAAGGCAGATTAGCCACTCGTCGCCAGCTCCTTATTAGGCACCCCGATCTCCTTCCGCGATATATCAGTGTCTTTCTCCTGCGAATTATGTGGTGTCTGGAGCAAATCCCTCTCGTCCGACTCATTAAAGAACAATTATTTGTCCAGTTCAAGGTGAGTAATCGCTGTTCTGATGTCCAGATGCTCTTTTCGCTCATAAGAGATGGTAGCAACCACATTATGTACAAAATAAGTTACAAACAATGCGAAAACCAAGCATGGTTGGTTAAAAGTACATAAAACGGCAGCCATCCCCTCCGGCGCCTTTACTGATGCTCCAATCAGTATGTTTTTGTGCCATTGGGATATACAGTGCATTCAGAATGTATTCAGCACGAGAGCCTGCTTGGAGTTTGCCAAAAGGTACCTAAAGGACTCTCTGGTCTGATGAAACCAAGATTGAACTCTTTGGCCTGAATGCCAAGCGTCACGTCTGGAGGAAACCTGGCACCATCCCTGCGGTGAATCATGGTGGCATTATGCTGTGGGGATGTTTTTCAGCGGCAGGGACTGGGAGACTAGTCAGGATCGAGGGAAAGATGAACGGAGCAAAGTACAGAGAGATCTTTGACAAAAACCTGCTCCAGAGTGCTCAGGACCTCAGACTGGGGCGAAGGTTCACCTTCGAACAGGACAACGACCCTAAGCACACAGCCAAGACACCGCAGGAGTGGCTTCGGGACAAGTCTCTGAATGTCCTTCAGTGGCCCAGCCAGAGCCCGGACTTGAACCCGATCAAACATCTCTGGAGAGTCCTGAAAATAGCTGTGCAGCGACATTCCCCATCCAACCTGACAGAGCTTGAGAGGATCTGCAGAGAAGAATGGGAGAAACTCCCCAAATACAGGTGTGCCAAGCTTGTAGCGTCATACCTGTTTCGTGGTCGGGAGAGGTTGTGTTTTCTCTAGCAGGAGGTAAGCTTGGCTTCTTATATGGTGTTGAGTAAAGCTTAAACCATGTATTTAGATTGTAGGTAGGTATTGTAGTTAGGTATTGCAGGTAGTTTACTTAGGTAGTTATTGTAGGTTATTGTAGGTAATTATTGTAGGTAAGTATTGTATTCGGCGGAGCCCGGCGAAGCACGAGGCTAGCTAACCCACTACCTGGACCAACAAAGCTAGCTAGCTAGCGGGTAGCTACTGGTAACTTTTAGCAACTGTGGATAGTTGTTTCCAATGTTATTTCACGCTTAAGAGTACCTGTAATTAAGCCAGCTAGCTACCTACCATTCAGCTGTTTTTCTAACCTCATTATCCGAGGCATTAACGTTAGGTAGTTAGTAGCTACTGTACTTAATTACAGCTACTGATTGCAGAAGACCAATGTCTTGTCTGCCACCCAGACAGCTGGCGTCGGGTAAGTTTGGCTTTATACATAGCTTGGGCTTTGTCGAGTAAGGCTTAAACTATGTATTTAGATTGTAGTTAGGTATTATAGGTAGGCATCGTGGGCTGTATATTATTAGGTATTATAGGTAGGCATCGTGGGCTGTTGTGGGTAGTTATTGTAGGTTAGCATTGTATTCGGCGGTGCCGGGTGTAGCACGAAGCTAGCTAGCTAGCTAACTCACCTCCTGGACTAGCTGGCGAGTAGCTATTAGCAACGGTAGCAACTAAATACATTATCCTTTTAGCAAACTACATTTGTTCGCAGCGCTGCCGTTTTTCAAACAAAGTCAACACAGCAACCATTGCTAGCTAGCCAACACGACCAGCTAGCTGTACTGTAGCAGCTAAATACAATATATTTGTGCTAGCTAGCCAACGTTTAATTATTGCTGCGTTATGAAAGGAACTAGACACGGACACGAATTATCTGTTTAGTGTGTTAACACACTATTGGTAGTTTGTTGTAACCAAGTATTGGTGCTAAACTGTGTGTTATTGGATGCTAGCATGCTAGTTAGCTATAGCGTCATAGTTAGCTAGCTGAATAAAGTAAGTTGAGTCTATTCCTTGAAACATTGAACCGCTGTAGTTCACAACAATTCTAATTTCTAAAGTGGAAGTTGGGAGAGTTTTATTCGGGTGGTTCAGTGAAACAATTATAGTTTCTGAGGTGAAGTTGGGAGAGTTATATTTGGGAGTTTTGGTTTTTACTCTCTCCTTTCCCAGATGTTTAGTTCATTTCATTCCGATCTCCTCTGCATTATTGTAGCCATTTGCTACAGCCTGTCAACTATGCCTCTGCCTATCCCTGTTCTCTCCTCTCCGCACAGGCTACACAAACGCCTCACACCGCGTGGCTGCTGCCTCTCTAACCTGGTGGTCCCTGCACGCACCCCACACCTGGAGTTCCAGGTCTCAGGCAGCCTCTGGAACTGCCGTTCTGCTGCCAACAAGGCTGACTTCATCCCAGCCTATGCTACCCTCCAGTCCCTCGACTTCCTGGCGCTGACGGAAACATGGATTACCACTGAAAACACTGCTACTCCTACTGCTCTCTCCTCGTCTGACCATGTGTTCTCGCATACCCCGAGAGCATCTGGTCAGAGGGGTGGTGGCACAGGAATCCTCATCTCTCCCAAGTGGACATTCTCAATTTTTCCCCTAACCCATCTGTCTATCTCCTCATTTGAATTCCATGCTGTCACAGTCACTAGCCCATTTAAGCTTAATATCCTTGTCATCTATCGCCCTCCAGGTTCCCTTGGAGAGTTCATCAATGAGCTTGACGCCTTGATAAGTTCCTTTCCTGAGGATGGCTCACCCCTCACAGTTTTGGGGGATTTCAACCTCCCTACGTCTACATTTGAGTCATTTCTCTCTGCCTCCTTCTTTCCACTCCTCTCCTCTTTTGACCTCACCCTCTCACCGTCCCCCCCTACTCACAAGGCAGGCAATACGCTTGACCTCATCTTTACTAGATGCTGCTCTTCTACTAATCTCACTGCAACTCCCCTCCATGTCTCCGAACACTACTTTGTATCCTTTTCTCTCTCGCTCTCCTCCAACACTACTCACTCTGCTCCTACACAGATGGTAATGCGCCGCCGCAACCTTCGCTCTCTCTCTCCCACTACTCTCTCCTCTTCCATCCTATCATCTCTTCCCTCTGCTCAATCCTTCTCCCTCCAATCTCCTGATTCTGCCTCCTCAACCCTCCTCTCCTCCCTTTCTGCATCCTTTGACTCTCTGTGTCCCCTATCCTCCCGGCCGGCTCGGTCCTCCCCTCCAGCTCCGTGGCTTGATGACTCATTGCGAGCTCACAGAACAGAGCTCCGGGCAGCGGAGCGGAAATGGAAGAAAACTAAACTCCCTGCCGACCTGGCATCTTTTCACTCCCTCCTCTCTACATTTTCTTCATCTGTTTCTGCTGCTAAGGCCACTTTCTACCACTCTACATTCCAAGCATCTGCCTCTAACCCTAGGAAGCTCTTTGCCACATTCTCCTCCCTGCTGAATCCCCCCCCCCCCCCCCCTCCCCCTCCTCTCTCTCTGTGGATGACTTCGTCAACCACTTTGAAAAGAAGGTTGACGACATCCGATCCTCGTTTGTTAAGTCTAATGACACTGCTGGTCCTGCTCACACTGCCCTACCCTATGCTTTGACTTCTTTCTCCCCTCTCTCTCCAGATAAAATCTTGCGACTTGTGACTGCAGGCCGCCCAACAACCTGCCCGCTTGACCCCATCCCCTCCTCTCTTCTCCAGACCATCTCCGGTGACCTTCTCCCCTACCTCACCTCGCTGATCAACTCATCCTTGACCGCTGGCTATGTCCCTTCCGTCTTCAAGAGAGCGAGAGTTGCACCCCTTCTCAAAAAAACAACACTCGATCCCACTGATGTCAACAACTACAGACCAGTATCCCTTCTTTCTTTTCTTTCCAAAACTATTGAGCGTGCCGTCTTTAGCCAACTCTCTTGCTATCTCTCTCAGAATGACCTTCTTGATCCAAACCAGTAAGGTTTCAGGACTGGTCATTCAACTGAGACTGCTCTTCTCTGTGTCACGGAGGCTCTCCGCACTGCTAAAACTAACTCTCTCTCCTCTGCTCTTGTCCTTCTAGACCTGTCTGCTGCCTTTGATACTGTGAACCATCAGATCCTCCTCTCCACCCTCTCCGAGCTGGGCATCTCCGGCGCGGCTCACTCCTGGATCGCGTCCTACCTGACCGGTCGCTCCTACCAAGTGGCGTGGCGAGAAGCTGTCTCCGCACCACGTGCTCTCACCACTGGTGTCCCCCAGGGCTCAGTTCTAGGCCCTCTCCTATTCTCCCTATACACCAAGTCACTTGGCTCTGTCATATCCTCACATGGCCTCTCCTATCATTGCTACGCTGACGATACACAACTAATCTTCTCCTTTCCCCCTTCTGATAACCAGGTGGCGAATCGCATCTCTGCATGTCTGGCAGACATATCAGTATGGATGACGGATCACCACCTCAAGCTGAACCTTGGCAAGACGGAGCTGCTCTTCCTCCCGGGGAAGGACTGCCCGTTCCATGATCTCGCCATCACGGTTGACAACTCCGTTGTGTCCTCCTCCCAGAGTGCGAAGAGCCTTGTCGTGACCCTGGACAACACCCTGTCGTTCTCCGCTAACATCAAGGCGGTGACCCGATCCTGCAGGTTCATGCTCTACAACATTCGGAGAGTACGACCCTGCCTTACACAGGAAGCGGCACAGGTCCTAATCCAGGCACTTGTCATCTCCCGTCTGGATTACTGCAACTCGCTGTTGGCTGGGCTCCCTGCCTGTGCCATTAAACCCCTACAACTCATCCAGAATGCCGCAGCCTGTCTGGTGTTCAACCTTCCCAAGTTCTCTCACGTCACCCCGCTCCTCCGCACACTCCACTGGCTTCCAGTTGAAGCTCGCATCTGTTACAAGACCATGGTGCTTGCCTATGGAGCTGTGAGGGGATCGGCACCTCTGTACCTTCAGGCTCTGATCAGTCCCTACATCCAAACGAGGGCATTGCGTTCATCCATCTCTGGTCTGCTGGCTCCCCTTCCTCTGCGGAAGCATAGTTCCCGCTCAGCCCAGTCAAAACTGTTCGCTGCTCTGGCACCCCAATGGTGGAACAAGCTCCTTCACGACGCCAGGACAGCGGAGTCACTCACCACCTTCCGGAGACATTTGAAACCCCACCTCTTTAAGGAATACCTGGGATAAGATAAAGTAATCCTTCTAACCCCCCCCCCCTAAAAAAAAAATAAAAATAAAAAAAAGATATTGTAAAGTGGTTATCCCACTGGCTATAGGGTGAATGCACCTATTTGTAAGTCGCTCTGGATAAGAGCGTCTGCTAAATGACGTAAATGTAAATGTAAATGTAAGACTCGAGGCTGTAATCGCTGCCAAAGGTGCTTCAACAAAGTACTGAGTAAAGGGTCTGAATACTTATGTAAATTTGATATTTCCTTTGTTTTGTTTTTATACATTTGCAAACATTTCTAAAAACCTGTTTTTGCTTTGTCATTATGGGGTATTGTGTGTAGATTGATGAGGGGGGGAAAAACAATTTAATCCATTTTAGAATAAGGCTGTCATGTAACAAAATGTGGAAGGGGTCTGAATACTTTCCGAATACACTGTATGGACACCGGCCTGGCTATGGACTCATCACAACGCTCAATGAGGTCTTGTCAGTGTTAATAGTGTCCGGTAGAACAGCCAATGCTTTTCCATTTAAGATCCTGGCAATTAGCTCGCCTAGTCTTTGCCCTGGACACAGCTCCAGCCCCTTGCCTAAGTGGTAAGAGAACACCTTAAATCACCCAGCAACATGTCATACTACCACCCAACACCAAGGATGACCAGGGATGCCCCAATCTGATTTACGATTAATCAGCTAGCGCTGCATTTGATCCAATAACAAGGCCTACTTTGAACTGAGAAGCACAAGGGACAGGGCAGTAATACATTGTGTGTCTCTCAATGTCACAAGTGAGAGGGACAGAGCGGTAAGACAGAGAAAGAGAGAAAAATACAGAAAGACAAAGACAGAGGGAGAACTCTGGGAGTTCAGCCACAGCCACAGACACAGAGGGGGAGATGGGTGCGGGAGCAGATGGATTGCATCACCCTTTACACATTGCCCAAATGCAAACTGGGGCATATTGAGATATCTTGTGTGCTTTCTGCTGATTCTCCAGATTAATCTGACTGCAGGATCAAAGACAAACATGGATTCACAGATCAGGAAATGAATAGCAGAAAACCCACTCCTTCTCTAGTCTTATCTCCCAGAGTAGTTGATTGTTATCCTCAACCCAGTGTGTCACGCTACTCCAACCCTTGATAGGACCCTTTGAGATGTGTACGTTGACAGGAGACACAATGTGATTTCTCTCAGCCCTTTTCAATTTCTCTGTAAATGGATTTATCCTCGCTTGGCTATGTGAATCAACTGTGAGGGGATTTTTTAATGAAGGACGAGAGGGTGTCAGTTTAAGGTATAGGGGATGTCGTGAGGAGTTGATGTCAAAGTTGAGGTACAGCAGAGTGTACCTAAAGTAAGAGTGTGATCATCATGATAACATTTCACGCTCTCATATGAACCAGTATCTGGGCAGAGGAGGGGGTGATGAATATGATGAGTCTCCTCTCTATTCCAGTAAGGTACCATTCATTTACCCATTAGACTGCGTAATAAAGTCAAAATACGTTCGTTACTCACTAAATATGGAGATTCGCTAAGCAACTATCGTCATTTACTGCCATCTCGCCCGGTACGTACTTCCAAAAAAGGTTTAAATAGAAATGTACAAGCAACCGACAAAATGTATTGTCTGGAAAGAATGTATGGTTTTTGACCAAGTGTGCATGTGTCAAATCCGCCTCTTCGGTACCTCCAATAAAATCACTAATTACTGCCACGCACAGATCGGCTGATCCAGCAGCAGTACAGTATCCTCTAAGATCATTGATTTCATCACCTACAACAGTGTATGCATGTTATATCAACCTGTTGTTTCACACGCTCTACACGGAATGCAATAATATTCCATGTAAGTATATTAAGTAGACAATGTTCTGTAGGGTAGATTTCTACAGTGATCTTTCCAAAGAGGTGGATTTGGCACATGCACACTTGGTCAAAAACAATACATTATTATTTTGAGACAAGGCATTATTAAAAACATTTTGGGGTACATTTTTATTTAGACCTTTTTTGGAAGTGCGGCAGTAAATCAGCAAAACTCCATATTTGGTGAATAACGAACATATTTTGACATAACACTTGCAGAGCTGTCTAATGGGAAAATTAATGGCAGCTAACTGGGCTAGAGAGGAAACTCATTATATTTATCGTCTCCTCCTCTCATACAACTTTTACAAGGTGGATAACAGGTCATTTAGGAGCCATCAAAATAAGACAAAATGTATTGTTTTGAAAGTCTGTTACACTCATTTATATCAGTACATCAATACTACCCTCTTAAATAATATACATAATACATGAGGTATTCTAAACTTCTGTTCAAAGAAGGGTCAAAGTGCAGAGCTGCAATGTCTACAGGCATTAAACGGACATCCTTATCAAAATTGGCACATTGGGGTTTGTTTGATATGTAAATTATTCACAGTCATCTCTATGTGCTGCTGAGATATGAGATAACCTGCTCTACTTTCTTCGGTAGCTACTGTAATAAATGATATGAGAGAGTAGATGTCACGTGTTGCCCTCCCTTGTTGCCCCTCCCTTGTCGCCAAACCCCACCCCCAATTGAAGACCGGCCCTTTTTGTGTGTATTTATTAATTACTTTGAGATTGCAGTCTTTTTATTTAACATGTTTTGCATGCCTTATTCTATTATTGCATGATTCTCTATGTCTATGGTTGCTGTGTTTCTCCCTCTTGTGTTTCCTAATTGATGTATTGTAGACTCCTCCTCATTGGCTCCACTCTTGGTGGGGCTGCTGAGAACGCCAACCCCGAACTGCCACAGGGAACACGGCAAACCTAGCCACCCATGAGGAGGGGGGGGGGGGGGGGGGGGGATGCAAGCATGTGTGAGTGTGGTGGACTACTTCTTTTTAGAATAGCTCCCTGCTCATGCATGTTTTCTTCTCACTCATCTGTGGCCTGCAATGGACCGAACCATGGGCTGTGTGCCACAGTCGCTTGATGATGACGAGGAACAACTGGCGAATAACTACAGTACCTATAACAATGACCACAGGATAATAGAGGGCTTTGCCCTATTTAATAATTGATTTGGCTACACAATGCAACCTGAGGGTAAATATAATGTTCTGCATATTTGAAGGACACTTAATCTGAGGGGTATACTACAAAGCAGGATCAATTAGTTAGCAAGTTAACTTGCCAAAATATTCTGAAATTACTTTCTTTGAAAGATAAGCTTGGAATGGTCGATCTAATTGACTCAACAACCAAAAACAGATTTCTAAGTTTAGATTGAATGAACCAGAAAATTAAGTTATTTTGGGTTGTTAATCAAAATTAGCTGGCTAATGCATTGATTCTGCTTTCTACTATACACCTCAGCTCTGATCTATACTTTGATCTTAGGCTTTTCTTGATCTTCACGCAGGTTCTCAGCTCCCTCATGTTTTGCGTCTTAATTATTCTCTTTATCACTCCTCTAGTGTCTATAGGAAAGGAGCCCATTTGGAATGCTAATGAGTTTGCACAGTGTCTGCCTACCCTACCAAGTCACATCAGGCCAAGAGGATTGAAACATCAGCACCAAACCAGCATCTCCAGCACAAAAAAGGTCACTTTCTTGCATATGTTTTCTTTGAATGATGGATCTAAGTAACATCAGGACATCTTCAAAGTTATTGCGAAACTGACATGCGATAGGTCAAGACTATCAGTGCAATGAAACTGAAAACATACACTAAAATAGTGGGAATACTGTATGATTGATCTGACCGTGATCATTATGGATATTTTCAAAAAACTTGCAGTACAATATTAGAACTTGTCATTAATTACTAGCTTCTCATTGCATTCTGTGTCCATCTAATTAGCTGTAAGGTGGTGGTTTTACAGCAGGCTGCAGCATGTGGAAGGGTTGTGTCGAATTGCAGATCAGGGTCAGGTTGAACACTGATGCGCTAGGGGCATTCTGGCAAGACTACACGGAATGAGAACGCTGCAGCGAGATGAAAGGCTCATCACGCTGTAGTAATCCTCCCCCTGCTCTCCCATCACTACCTCCATTTCCTCCCCCTCTCCCTTCCCCCTTTGCGGTCCTTCATCTGAACCCCTGTACAGTTACCCTAAGTCTGTTAGTCTCAGGGCTGAAACTCAGACTTTTCAGACTCACTGTTACATTTCAGACAGAATTCAGTATGTTACCTGAAAAAAAGGCAATGTTTATATGACCCCATTTCAAACAGTCCCTTATTTGATACTTTCTAGCAGGTATACCACCTTTTATACATCTCAGTGCATAGCCAGCATCGGTGAGGGGTGGAAGTAGCCTAGGAGTGTGCCGTTCTGGACATAGCCTACTACTTCTAATCATATCTGTATTTACATCTCACATTTTAGTCAGTTACAGTAGCAGACGCTTATCTAGAGCGACTTAGTTAGTGCATTCATCTTAAGATAGCTAGGTGAGACAACCATATTTCACAGTCATAGTAAGTATATTTTTGCTCAATAAAGTAGCAAAGTTGGACCTAGTAGGAGTTGTTTTTTTAGTTTTTTAGGGGATTTAGTAAAGATACTCTGTGAAGAGGTACATTTTCAGAAGCTGGACAGGGACTCGAGGGGGAATCTTGTTCGACCATTTGGGTGCTAGGGCAGAGAAGAGCTTTGACTGGGATGAGTGGGAGCCGGCCCCTTGTAGGGGTGGGAGGACCAAGAGATCAGAGGTGGCAGAATGGAATGCTTGGGTTAGGGTGTTTGGTGTGAGCATAGCTTTAAGGTAGGGAGGGGCGGTTCCCCTTGATGCGCCGTAGGCAAGCACCAGGGGCCTCATTTATAAACATTGTGTAGGCACAAAATATGCCACAAAACATGCGTGCGCCAGTTTTCACGCAAAAGTTGGCATTTATAAAAACTGAACTTTATGTGAGAATGTCCTTTCCTCCACGCACATTTTAGACCATGCATATGCACATCTTCTGGTGGTTGAAGTATTGTATTGCAAGCAGGCAAGTAGGCCTAAGTATTTTGTGCAAATGGGGGATATGATGACATGCTTATTCATAAAAACCTAACACGATGCAGCCATTTGCCGTTAGGGAGAAGACCATTGCAGAATAAATTCCTCACTTTTTCTGGCTGTGATGGGTTCATATTCCTGAAGCAGCCATACAACAAATTACCATGCGCATCGCATGTTTATATAAACCCTGCACGTTTTATATATAAAACAAGGAAGCAGCAGATCTGGTGCAGCGGACTTGTATGTCTCTGTGTGTTTTCAAAACTTGCAGTGGGCAGATGATCGGCTGTCCCTCGGCCAGAAAGTAGATTGGCGTTTCATAAAAAAAAATATACCCTCTCTCCACTTGTTAGATATTATGCACAATGATAACTTGCTAGCAAATGTCCTCGTCAACTGATTTATAATAGTAACCTAGTTGCAGACAGGAGCAATCTAAATGGTTAGTGCAAAACATGAGGAAAACTTAAAGTGACCAGTGAAATTCTGAAGCAATGAAGAGAACAGAGAGTAAATGCAAATTAAATTCTGTAAGCTTTTTGATTGGTTCACTCAAGTGAGTGTCATCCCAAAGACAGAACAAGTTTTACGGCTCGGTTTTCAGAGCCATAGGCGGAATATTGATGTATTTTTACACCCCTTTAATGTTTTTACCCCTACCCTTTCAGCTATAAAGAAATGGCGGTATAAAGAAGACAGTATGGTAAATGGAGTGACCCCTGACACTGAATACAGGAGAGGTGGCTGATGTTTCTTGATAATTGCAGTGGTAACTTTGGGATGAACTCTGGCTAAGTAGAACTGTGACTGCCTGGGTAATTCTGCTATCGTCAATCTTACTTGAAAGCTACCCTACCCTCTGAATTTGCCAGTAAAATAGGTTATTCAGTATATATAACATACTGTTTGTGAAAAGCTGCAGTAGGTTATATGCAATGTGATGAGAAGAAGAGGGGAGACGTACTAGGAATTAATAGGAAAAAGAGTTGCAACTCAAAATTGCTATGATTGTTTGAATGAAAGCTAACACCAAAGACTCGTGGCTAAGGGAAATGTTTTATGTATTTTCAGTCTAATGGGGTCTTTATATACAGTCGTGGTCAAAAGTTTTGAGAATGACACAAATATTAATTTTCACAAAGTCTGCTGCCTCAGTTTTTCTGATTGCAATTTGCAAATACGCCAGAATGTTATGAAGAGTGATCAGATGAATTGCAATTAATTGCTATGAAAATGAACTTAATCCACAAAAAAACAATTTCCACTGCATTTCAGCCCTGCCACAAAAGGACCAGCTGCCATCATGTCGGTGATTCTCTCGTTAACACAGGTGAGAGTGTTGACGAGTACAAGGATTATTGATAATTGACACCATGCAAGGGTTGATTGCAGAGGTCTTGAAAAAGAAGGGTCAACACTGCAAATATTGACTTTTTGCATAAACTTAATGTAATTGTCAGAGGTGGATGAACGTAGTGCCCTCGTTTGGGTGTAGGGTCTGATCAGAGCCTGAAGGTAAGGTGGTGCCGTTCCCCTCACAGCTCCGTAGGCAAGCACCATGGTCTTGTAGTAGATGCGAGCCTCAACTGGAAGCCAGTGGAGTGTGCGGAGGAGCGGGGTGACATGAGAGAGCTTGGGAAGGTCGAACACCAGACGGGCTGCAGCGTTCTGGAAAGTTGTAGGGGTTTAATGGCACAGGCAGGGAGCCCAGCCAACAGCGAGTTGCAGTAATCCAGACGGGAGATGACAAGTGCCTGGATTAGGACCTGTGCCGCTTTCTGTGTAAGGTAGGGTCATACTATGCGAATGTTGTAGAGCATGAACCTGCAGGATCGGGTCACCGCATTGATGTTAGCAGAGAACGACAGGGTGTTGTCCAGGGTCACGCCAAGGCTCTTTGCACTCTGGGAGGAGGACACAATGGAGTGGTCAACCGTGATGGCGAGATCATGGAGCGGGCAGTCCTTCCCAGGGAGGAAGAGCAGCTCCGTCTTGCCGAGGTTCAGCTTGAGGTGGTGATCCGACATCCACACTGATATGTCTGCCAGACATGCAGAGATGCGATTCGCCACCTGGTTTTCAGAAGGGGGAAAGGAGAAAACTAATTGTGTGTCGTCTGCGTAGCAATGATAGGAGAGACCATGTGAGGATATGACAGAGCCAAGTGACTTGGTGTATAGAGAGAATAGGAGAGGGCCTATATAATGTTTTTAACCTGTGTGATTTATACTTTCATGTTCTTGCCTACTGCCCTCACAAGTTACACTATCCAATCTTATTAATAAACAGTCTATATTAAAAAGCAAAATCAGTCAATTCAGTATGAGATTTAACCAGAACGGTTTGGAAGCCAGCTACACTGTGCAGTTTTTTTATAACAAACTGAGGCCTTCATTGTTGCAGTTCCAGAATAAAGCCATCAGAAGCATGTGTGGCTTACGTTCCCTGTCCACCTCTCAGGATTCAAGGTGGATTATCTACATCGCTGTAGTCTCTGAGGCACTCTCATTCTGAATGGGCCACAGGCAGCCTGAATGCTGTCATGGATTTAACCATTGTTTCAATGGCAGGAAATTGACACGTGACAAAAACAGAACTCACTCACTTATTAGCCTGCGACAATAGAAGAAGGAGGGTATACCTGTTCCCCTGTGGCATTCTAGCTAAGTGCTTAACCCCACGTGAATGCACTCATTTCCCCTCTCTCTCTTCCTATTTTGTCCAGCCAAGTGCTTGTGGGGAGGTTATTCATGCAGTTATTGCTGTTAAGGGGGTTGTGGTGGCACTGGCCATGAATGTGGCTAGTGGTGAATGCATGGATGACATTGTTCATCAAGTGATGGGGAGATGGGCACATGGTTGGCACATGGCTATGCAGATGCAAAAGCGGCAGGATTAGATGCCTTCGCATGCTCGAGGGCATGTTCAAATACAGCCATCTGTGCTTCAGTTAAAAGCATTAACGGAAGGTGGCAAACCCACAACAACATTCAACCAAAACTAATCCACTGTAAGCAGGCCAGAACCAGTGGCATACCGCAAGCTCTGAGCAAGCCCCCCCTCAGCTGTTGGAAAAATATTAGGCATAAAGAGAAAAAATTGCAGTTTCATAGCTAATCTCATCTACACATCATTTTTGCCATGATTTTACAATGAACAACATTTAATTACAGTGATATATCATTGGTTTTGACAGTCTTGTTCCACAATCTGCTTTGCACTCAGTTATTAACCTGGTATTAACCTTGAATTTTCCTGTGGTCGGTGTCCCTGTTTTTCTGACACGGTATGTTAAGAATGCAAGCTTCGGTAGACTTGAAATAGTACTTATTCACACAATGAATATACTTCTTCCACAATTTGAAAGCAGTGCAATAGAAATAATGAAACAAATGTGTTTTTCTCTAATTGACCTGTTCAACTGAAAAAAAACATTCACATTGTTTGTCCTTGCAATCTAAGTGGCTATGTAATTTAAAGAAAAGCTTTTTAGCCAAGGTTGAATTGGAAAATGATTGTGTAAACAGTATTTAAAAAAGAAATACATTTGCTGGTTCTTAGACTGGCCAAAAGTTTTTCAATGGGAAATGGATTAGACTTGGATGATTATATTATCACAGAGTCAAGGTTGAGGTTTTTCATTATTTGTCGAGATGTAAATATGTTGCTCAAATGTCCCTGCTTTTGCATCACTTTGTACGACTGAATGCACTTTGGAGCAATAAAAGACGATTTAATGGAGGAAGAGTTGTCAGGTCTATAGACAGCATTCAAGGTCACTCACATGCACTTTAAATGAAGACATATTTTAGCGGGAACGTGCCATTAGACATGATTAAGGACATGTCATTTATTTGGGTAAATTCATTTAATGATGGAAAATACATAATTGAAGTTGAGTGATACTTACTCTGATTCTGAAAGAACCCAGTAGAAAATAGATTTAGAAAGTAGAACATCATTTCCTTCCCTGGGAAGTGTGAGAAATGGTTAATACTTATCTTGCTCTGAATTGGTCTTAATTGCTGCTGCACTTTCTTTAAAGTGGAGCCATGCTGAAAGAAACACAGAGGACGTATTAAAGAAAATATAAAAAGCTGTAATACATCAATCAAACTGTCTAAATAAATAGGCTTCTGGAGCCCAGCATTGGAAAATTACAAGAGAGAGAACTGTATCTTACATTTTAGTAGACGCTTTTATCCAGAGCAACTTACAAGCGCAATTTGGGTTAAGTGCATTGCTCAAGGGCACATCCACAGATCTTTCACCTAGTAAGCAGGGGGATTCAAACCAGCGACCTTTCAGTTACTGGCTCAACGGTCTTAACCGCTAGGCTACCTGCCACCCTAATGCAATTAACTTGCTTTTAAGTCCAGGACTATGCTTAATATGTGTCCAGGAATTTAGCATTTTGCTATTTGAGATATACAATAGTTATGGCTCTCAATGCACATTATGAGTCCCAGCACAAAGAGAAAAGGGAAATTACTTGATAAAACAACACTCAAAAACAGGCTGATATATACTCCTTGAAACATTTGTAACATATTTTTGTGTCATCAACACAGTCTTATTATTATTTTATTTAATTTTTTGCTGCTTAGACATTTCAATACAAATTTCCATTGCCAATTGGCACATACATTTTGGTTAAGGGGTTTTAATTAAGGATCTCAAAACGTTAATGCAATTTCATCAAACCATATATACAAATTAAAGATACTTATACCTCCACCTAGCTTAAAGACAGTGGTACTTCTACGTGAGTCGTCTTCTCAATAGGATGTAAGCCCTTTACTTGGATAAAGACACACAATGGTTCCTTGTCTTTACTGAATGATAATGACATTGGGGTTAGGGAGAGACAGCTAACAAAAGAGGAAGAATATCTTAAGATGGTGAGCGGGATGCTAAAGTGAAAATGCCTTAACTCCCAGTAGTACATGGTCTAACAAGCCCAGATAGGCTTACTAGCTGTAGAAAAATAATGAGGGAGATATATCATTGAACAAAAAAGGGAAAACAAAAACCTTTAGCTGCAATGACTCAAACCAAATTCCTGTGGAGGAATTTTGGCCCACTCTTCCATGCAGAACTGCTTTAACTCAGTGACATGTGGGTTTTCAAGCATGAACTGCTTGTTTCAAGTCCTGCCACAACATCTCAATTGGGATTAGGTCTGGACTTTGACTAGGCCATTCCAAAACTTCCAATATGTTGCTTTTTAGCAATTGTCATTTAGACTTGATTGTGTGTTTTGGATCATTGTCTTGCTGCATGACCCAGGTGCGCTTCAGCTTCAGCTCACAGACGGATGGTCTGACATTCTCCTGTAGAATGATCTGATACAGAGCAGAATTCATGGTTCCTTCTATTAAGGCAAGTCGTCCAGGTCCTGAGGCAGCAAAGCATCCCCAAACCATCACACCACCACCACCATGCTTGACCTTTGGTATGATGTTCTTACTGTGGAATGCAGAGTTTGGTTTTCGCCAGGCATTACTGGAACCATGTCGTCCAAAAAGTTATACTTTTGAATCATCTGTCCATAGAACGTTCTTCCAAGAGTCTTGATGATCATCCAGGTGCTTTTTGGCAAACTTGAGTCAACTTTTTGGACGAGATGGAAATAATATTTCTGTAATATAAGGCAGTGGCGGCTCCTGAAAAAATTCTCAGGGGGGGCAATTTTTCTGATGATTTAGGTGACCTACACACATTTTTAAAAAGATATGTCCAGCAACAACATGAACACAGGGGCAGCATATAAGTCAATACCAGAAGCATTTATTGACTGATCTCAAAAGTGTTGGCTTACCAGGGTTGGTGGAGCCCTCAGTTTCATCTTTGCCTCGCAAAGCTAACTCAAACACTCCGCAAAACTTCACACACTGGATTAGCCGGCTGAGGATGTGGCGGTTCTTGCTAATGTCGTAGTAAATATATTTGTTATAGTGAATATGGAATATGATATGTTGAGTAAAATGTTGTGCTAAGATCTATTTAGGTCAGGAGCTGGTTATAAGTTCTGTTCCTATCCAATAACAATGGACAAAAGGGTCCTATCTTGTCAGCCTTGTCAGTTTCAGTTCTCCAGTAAATTTGTGATTATCAACACTAACCTCATCGTTGTGGCGATGCCTGTATCCCTCATCCAGTTGAGTGGGAATGTTCACTCTCCCCAAAGCAGACTATCTCAAACAGCTATCCATGTGGGTCTTTGACAGCTCATGTTTCTTAATCTTTCCTGAAAGATGGTGCATGTCCGTTACACACCAGTCGCTGTCCAAGCGGTGCTGTCTGCCGTGCCGCCTTCAGGGTGAAAGAGTAAGCAGGGGGTAGCAGAAGACTGCATTAGCTACATCGCAGCCTGCTAGCCAGGTTTTACGTTCGTACCAATTTTTGGAAAATCCTCGGGTGTAGGACTTTCCGCCTTTAGTAGAAACCTGTTGAATTATTAAATTTGGTCTGGGAGGTCCTAATTGTTTCGTTGCCAATTTATCTTCATTTGTTCGCCGACAAAAAGGAACTTCTTTCAAAGACACAATCGCGTTGCACTGAAGGCTAGCCATTTTGACAGTAATAGTGAATTGATTGATGAGGCTACCCGCTCTTTTCTTAGTTACGTTCATGGTTATGTTACGTATGACGAAAGCGCGTAAGTGCAAGCCCTCAGAAACCCATAGAGATTGTATTGAAAGCTCTGATATTTGAAAAAAAATAGATTTTACATGGGAGTCTATGAGAGACTTCTGGGCGATTTTCAACCTGACTGAAATCGCCCCAAAAGGGGGGGTGGCCATTTGAAGCACGACTTTAGCCTGATTGGACATTTAGTGGCACTGTGGCAGATCAGACGTCTAGATTACAACACTGATAACTACTGTTGCCGTGATATAATTGATTAGAAAAAAAATCCCTTCCTTTTCCCGTTTGGCAGTGCGTCGCCCATATCGCCCTATTGAACACACCGCCCCTGATATAAGGCTAGACTACTCTCCAGGTAAAACAAGTTATTGATCAATATAGTATATTCATTTCATTTATGAGGAAGTTTATTAAGTAATTTGTTTATTGTAATGATGTCCTCGTGATGTTCACATATAAAATAAAGAAAAAACAAGTTTGGTCTTAATGCCGGCAATTGTTTGCAAATAGTCTGGGTAGCCATGATTAGCTGTTCAGGAGTCTTATGGCTTGGGGGTAGAAGCTGTTAAGAAGCCTTTTGGACCTAGACTTGGTGCTCCGGTACCGCTTACCATGCGGTAGCAGAGAGAACAGTCTATGACTAGGGTGGCTGGAGTCTTTGACAATTGTTAGGTCCTTCCTCTGACACCGCCTGGTATAGAGGTCCTGGATGGCAGGAAGCTTGGCCCAAGTGATGTACTGGGCCGTACGCACTACCCTCTGTAGTGCCTATCGGTTGGAGGCCGAGCAGTTGCCATACCAGGCAGTGATGCAACCAGTCAGGATGCTCTCCATGATGCAGCTGTAGAACCTTTTGAGGATCTGAGGACCCATGCCAATTCTTTTCAGTCTCCTGAGGGTGAATAGGCTTTGTCGTGCCCTCTTCACGACTGTCTTGGTGTGTTTGGACCATGATAGTTTGTTGGTGATGTGGACACCAAGGAACTTGAAGCTCTCAACCTGCACCACTACAGCCCCGTCGATGATGGGGGCGTGCCCAGTCCTCTTTTTTTCCTGTAGTCCACAATAATTTCCTTTGTCTTCATCAGGTTGAGGGAGAGGTTGTTGTCCTGGCACCTCACAGCCAGGTCTCTGACCTCCTCCCTATAGGCTGTCTCATTGTTGTCGGTGATCAGGCCTACCACTGTTTTGTCGTCGGCAAACTTAATGATGGTGTTGGAGTCGTGCCTGGCCATGCAGTCATGGGTGAACAGGGAGTACAGGAAGGGGACTGAGCACACACCCCTGAGGGGCCCCCGTGTTGAGGATCAGCGTGGCAGATGTGTTGTTACCTACCCTTACCACCTGGGGCCGGCCCGTCAGGAAGTCCAGGATCTAGTTGCAGAGGGAGGTGTTTAGTCCCAGGGTCCTTAGCTTGGTGATGAGCTTTGAGAGCAATGTGGTGTTGAAAGCTGAGCTGTTGTCAATGAATAGCATTCTCACATAGGTGTTCCTCTTGTCCAGGTGGGAAAGGGCAGTGTAGAGCGCAATAGAGATTGCATCGTCTGTGGATCTGTTGGGGCGGAATGCAAATTGGAGTGGGTCTAGGGTTTCTGGGATAATGGTGTTGATGTGAGCCATGACCAGCCTTTCAAAGCACTTCTTCTGCTATGGGTCCGTAGTCATTTAGGCAGGTTATCTTAGTGTTCTTGGGCACAGGGACTATGGTGGTCTGCTTGAAACATGTTGGTATTACAGAACTCAGTCAGGGACATGTTGAAAATGTCAGTGAAAACACTTGCCAGTTGATCAGCGCATGCTCGGGGTACAGGTTCTGGTAATCCGTCTGGCCCTGCGGCCTTGTGAATGTTGACCTGCTTAAAAGTCTTACTCACATCGGCTACGGAGAGCGTGATCACATAGTCATGCGGAACAGCTGATGCGCTCATGCATGCTTCAGTGTTGCTTGCCTCGTAGCGAGCATAGACGTGATTTAGCTCATCTGGTAGCTTGTGTCACTGGGCAGCTCGCGGCTGTGCTTCCTTTTGTAGTCTGTAATAGTTTTCAAGCCCTGCCACATCCGACGAGCGCCAGTGATTATGTGGTGTACTCCTCAATGCTATCTGAAGAATCCCGGAACATATTCTAGTCTGTGCTAGCAAAACAGTCCTGTAGCTTAGCATCTGCGTCATCTGACCACTTTTTTATTAACCGACTCACTGGTGCTTCCTGCTTTATTTTTTGCTTATAAGCAGGAATCAGGAGGATAGAGTTATGGTCAGATTTGCTAAATGGAGGGTGAGGGAGAGCTTTGTATGGGTCTCTGTGTGTGGAGTAAAGGTGGTCTAGAGTTTTTTTCCCTCTGGTTGCACATTTAACATGCTGGTAGAAATTAGGTAGAAAGGATTAGGTAGAACGGATGCAAGTTTCCCTGCATTAAAGTCCCGGCCACTAGGAGCGCTGCCTCTGGATGAGAGTTTTCCTGTTTACTTATGGCCTTATACAGCTCATTGAGTGCAATCTTAGTGCCAGCATCTGTTTGTGGTGGTAAATAGACAGCTACGAAAAATATAGATGAAAACTATCTTGGTAAATTGTGTGGTCTACAGCTTATCATGAGATAATCTACCTCAGGCGAGCAAAACCTCAAGACTTCCTTAGTATTCGATTTTATGCACCAGCTGTTGTTTACAAATATACACAGACCGCCACCCCTTGTCTTACCGGAGTCAGCTGTTCTATCCTGCCAATGTAGAGTATATCCCGCCAGCTGTATGTTTTCCATGTCGTCGTTCAGCCACGACTCCGTGAAACATAAGATATTACCATTTTTAATGTCCCACTGGTAGGATAACCTTAATCTTAGGTCGTCAAATTTATTTTCAAATGATTGAACATTGGCTATTATATAGCTCAGTGGGTGACTATGGTTCTATTAGTTAATAAAAACATTGTTAAACCGCCATTATTGATGTGTGAGTAGTAATTATATGAATATGTTTGTAAATATTTGTATGTAATTATTGAAGTTTGACGACTTGTGTTGTGCTCCACAGTGCATTCTGGGTAAGGTGTTGCCTCCAATAACCTGGGCCTTTTATCAATTAGATTTGCTTACCTTCTCCATCTTCTCTCCTCTGTCCTCTCTCGCCTCCTTTTGAAAAAGGTCAAAGTTAATCGAGGAGAGTGAACGTGGATGGAAATGCACTTGCTTGAAATGAGACGGTCCTTCTCCACTCGGTAAATTACGTTTACAGGGGTGGATCCCAAAATAAATGTGTAAATTGCTAAAAACAAATTAAGTTCGACATTTTATCGATCAAACAATAAATAGCATATTGTTTTTAAACGTGTGCATGTTTTTCTCCTCTGTCAAAACAAAAGCTGATTCAAAGGGTGTGTGGCAGATTCCAAAACTCTTCCGCTGGTAGGATACACATGGGTATCCTCGGTGAAAGATGGCTATTGAGGAGAGGGGGACACTTCCGTTTGCCTACTAATGAATTGACACACTCCTCGACCACTTATTGATTTTTGGTTCACGGAGGAGAGTGGACGGAGGACGGTCTTTTGCCCAAACGAGAATCTCCCCTGGGTTGGGCTCAATTCAGAATTTTGTAATTCAAATCAAATCAAATTGTATTTGTCACATGCGCCGAATACAACAGGTGTAGACTTTACCGTGAAATGCTTACTTACGAGCCAAATTTAAGTGATTAATGAAATATAATAACTTAGAATATTCACATACAGATGATGTTTTCCTTGGTCATTCATTTTAAGAGTTTGTCCTGAAAATATATTGTTTCAACAATATTTTATATGTATGTATATAACATGTTTGATGTTTTATGTAAAATATGTATATTTGTATAGACTACACCTAATATAGAATTAAAAGGAATTTGAATTTCATTGAATATCACTGAATTCAATTCTATTTCCTTTCATTTAAATTGGAATTGCAATTATGTATCCTGTTTACTACTTCAATTCAAATTCAAAAATGTCTTTGGAATTTATGACACATTCTCAATTAAATTCTGAATTGAGCCAAACCCTGGTTGTGATGAGGACAACTGTAGCATTTTATCTAAGCCTAACCCTAACCCATTCCCTAAACTTAACCCTAACCCTTTTCCTAAACTTAACCTAATTCTCCTAACGTGCTACTTTAAATCTCTTAAAATAATAGTTCACCCACATTACAAAATTACATATTGGTTTCCTTACCCTGTAAGCAGTCTATGGACAAGGTATGACAGCAATGCATGCTTTGGTTTAGTTTCCCTGGCATTGTTTCCAGCTAAAAGCTAAATTTGCAGCTAAGGGCTAAATTGCAGCATACATAGGCCTACATACATACCACTAAATGAATAAATGAACAACTGATTAAAATTCAAAATAGAAGGTACTGGTGTTTAACATTAACATTTTCTGTACAGTTCTATATAATCAGCTATATAATCAGCTCCCCTATACAATTTCTTGGTCCATCTGTCAAAACAAACCAGGGACCTACTTCATTTGATATAAATGGAAAAGCCTTTGACACAGCAAGGGGTACAGAGTACAGTACAAAATGCATGACATTGACGAGGAACTTCATAACGTTTCACCATGACAGCTAAGGTCAATTGATGACTATGCTCTTTGTTTCACATCAAACTGAGGCACATTGTGAATTGCAGGAGCATGCGAGCGCAAGTCAACTAAAACAATGCTTGCTGAAGGTCAGGGCATGTTAATGTGATTTTCTCTGCACTTCTTGAGAAAACAAAGACTATAAAAAATACATTATGAAATTCCAGCTTATGAAATATGATAGGGCGGCAGGTAGCTTAGTGGGTAAGAGCGTTGTGCCAGTAACCGAAAGGTCGCTGGTTCTAATCCCCGAGCCGACTAGGTGAAAAATCTGTCGATGTGCCCTTGAGCAAGGCACTTAACCCTAATTGCTCCTGTAAGTCGCTCTGGATAAGAGCGTCTGCTAAATGACAAAAAAAATAAAAATAAAATATCCAACATGTATTTCAGCAGTTCCAGGGTACCAAATAACTCTGGAAATGCATATTCTTACCTTATGCAGGAATTATCATAGATTGTACGTAAGTAAGATTGATAAAAGAAAACTCCACTATATCAACAATGGACTAATGAAACAAATACTAAAATATAGTTTTTGGGTGGAATTTTCCTTTAAGTGTTATACAGGCCCATTATGTGGACATCAACAATAGACATTATTTAAAAGCCTTTTCAAGACTTGCTTTTGCCAAGCTTTTACTGTGGGATTCCTTCAAAATCAGCTTTTTTGAAGTAAAGTATGAATTTTCTGCTAAGTGCAAGTCTCCATGCCTAATGCCTTTCAACAGCATTGATGTACAGGCTCTCACAAGTGCACATTTTTAATAAAGTGGTGGGTTTTTAAAATCCTCTCTCAACAAGAAGTCGCAATGCCTCTCCATTTAACATCGCTCCTTTTCAGTTACAGGCTACTGTACTTATTTTGTCTTTCGACTGTATTGAACCTCAAATCCAGCATCTGTGTACAGTCGTGGTCAGAAGTTTTGAGAATTACAGAAGTATTGTTCTTCACAAAGTTCGCTGCTTCAGTGTTATGAGATATTTTTGTCAGATGTTACTATGGTATACTGAAGTATAATTACAAGCATTCCATAAGTGTCAAAGGCTTTTATTGACAATTACATGAAGTTTATGCAAAGAGTCAATATTTGCAGTGTTGACCCTTCTTTTTCAAGACCTCTGCAATCAACCCTGGCATGGTGTCAATTAACTTTTGGGCCACATCCTGACTGATGGCAGCCCATTCTTGCATAATCAATGCTTGGAGTTTGTCAGAATTTGTGGGGTTTTGTTTGTCCACCCGCCTATTGAGGATCGACCACAAGTTCTCGATGGGATTAAGGTCTGGGGAGTATCCTGGCCATGGAACCAAAATGTCGATATTTTGTTCCCCAAGCCACTTAGTTATCACTTTTGCCTTATGGCAAGGTGCTCCCTCATGCTGGAAAAGGCATTGGTCATCACCAAACTGTTCTTGGATGGTTGGGAGAAGTTGCTCTCGGAGGATGTGTTGGTACCATTCTTTATTCATGGCTGTGTTCTTAGGCAAAATTGTCAGTGAGCCCACTCCCCTGGCTGAGAAGCAACCCCACACATGAGTGGTCTCAGGATGCTTTACTGTTGGCATGACAAAAGACTGAAGGTAGCGCTCACCTTGTCTTCTCCGGACAAGGTGTTTTCCGGATGCCCCAAACAATCGGAAAGGGGATTCATCAGAGAAAATGACTTTACCCCAGTCCTCAGGAGTCCAATCCCTGTACCTTTTGCAGAATATCAGTCCCTGATGTTTTTCCTGGAGAGAAGTGGCTTCTTTGCTGCCCTTCTTGACACCAGGCCATCCTCCAAAAGTCTTTGCCTCACTGTGCATGCAGTTGCACTCACACCTGCCTGCTGCCATTCCTGAGTAAGCTCTGCACTGGTGGTGCCCCGATGCCGCAGCTGAATCAACTTTAGGAGACGGTCCTGGCGCTTGCTGGACTTTCTTGGGCGCCCTGACGCCTTCTTCAGAACAATTGAACCTCTCTCTTTGAAGTTCTTGATGATCCGATAAATGGTTGATTTAGGTGCAATCTTACTAGCAGCAATATCCTTGCCTGTGAAGCCCTTCTTGTGCAAAGCAATGATGACGGCATGTGTTTCCTTGCAGGTAACCATGGTTAAAGCGTCCAGTCTGTTATTCTAACTCAATCAGCATGACAGAGTGATCTCCAGCCTTGTCCTCATCAACACTTTCACCTGTGTTAATGAGAGAATCACTGACATGATGGCAGCTGGTCCTATTGTGGCAGGGCTGAAATGCAGTGGTCATGTTTTTCATGTTCATGGCAAAGGGGGACTTTGCAATTAATTGCAATTAATCTGATCACTCTTCATGACATTCTGGAGTATATGCAAATTGCCATCATCAAAATTGAGGCAGCAGACTTTGTGAAAATTAGTATTTGTGTCATTCTTAAAACTTTTGACCACGACTGTATACTGGATGTCGTGTAATTTAAACACTGTTATAATATGAATTGCAGCTTTTAAACAAGTACATCTGTTAATTACATGTAGTTCATTCAAAAATCAAGTGCCATAATTATGTCCCCAATATAAGTACATATTTATTACTAAAATAAATTACACATATATATATATATATATACACACACACACAGTCAGATCCATAATAATTTTCACCTTTGATGAAGTTGAGCAAAACAGAATGTTTAACATAAATAATACAAATATTGAGCTAAATTGTATGCAAAAAAAAAGAGGAAATTACATTGCATTCGGAAAACAATCAGACCCATTGACTTTTTCCTCATTTTGTTACGTTGCAGCCTTATTCTAAAATGGATTAAATAAAATGTTTTCCTCATCCTTACTTACATAAGTATTCAGACCCTTTGCTATGACACTCGAAATTGAGCTCAGGTGCATCCTGTTTCCATTGATCATCCTTGAGATGTTTCTACAACTTGATTGCAGTCCACCTGTGGTAAATTCAACTGATTTGACATGATTTGGAAATGCTCACACCTGTCTATATACTGTCCCACAGTTGACAGTGCATGTCAGAGAAAAAACCAAGCCATGAGGTCGAAGGAATTGTCCGTAGAGCTCCGAGACAGGATTGTGTTGAGGCACAGATCTGGGGAAGGGTACCAAAAAATGTCTGCAGCATTGAAGGTCCCCAAGAACACAGTAGCCTCTATCATTCTTAAATGGAAGAATTTTGGAACCACCAAGACTCTTCCTAGAGCTGTGCCTCGTAAGAATCCGACGGCGAGTGGGTAACCCGCCTCTACCATCAGTCCTATTAGCCAACGCGCAATCATTGGATAATAAACTGGATGAGCTCCGATCAAGACTATCTTACCAATGGGACATTAAAAACCGTAAAATCTTCTGTTTCACCGAGTTGTGGCTGAACGACGACATGTATAACATACAGCTGGCTGGGTTTTCCGTGCATCGGCAAGATAGAACAACTGCCTCTGGTAAGACGGCCTGTGTCTATTTTTCAATAACAGCTGGTGGTTGAAATCAAATAATGTAGTCTTGAGGTTTTACTCGCCTGAGGTAGAGTATCTCAAGATAAGCTGTAGACCACACTATTTACCAAGAGAGTTTTCATATATGTTTCGTAGCTGTCTATTTACCACCACAAACCGATGCTGGCACTAAGACCGCTCTCAACGAGCTGTATAAGGCCATAAGCAAACAAGAAAATGCTCATCCAGAGGCGGCGCTCCTAGTGGCCGGGGACTTTAATGCAGGGACACTTAAATCCGTTTTAACTCATTTCTACCAGCATGTCACATGTGCAACCAGAGCAAAAAAACACTCTAGACCACCTTTACTACACACAGAGACGCGTACAAAGCTCTCTCTCGCCCTCCATTTGGCAAATCTGACCATAACTCCATCCTCCTGATTCCTGCTTATAAGCAAAAACTAAAGCAGGTAGTACCAGTGACTTCCTCAATACGGACGTGGTCAGATGACGCAGATGCTAAGCTACAGGACTGTTTTGCTAGCACAGACTGGAATATGTTCCGGGATTCTTCCGATGGCATTGAGGAGGACACCACATCAGTCACTGGCTTCATCAATAAGTGCATCGATGACGTCGTCCCAACAGTGACCGTACGTACATACTCGAACCAGAAGCCATGGATTGCAGGCAACATCCGCACTGAGCTAAAGGGTAGAGCTGCCACTTTCAAGGAGCGGGACTCTAACATGGACGCTTATCAGAAATCCCGCTATGCCCTCCGACGAACCATCAAACAGGCAAAGTGTCAATACAGGACTAAGATTGAATTCTACTACACCTGCTCCGATGCTCGTTGGATGTGGAAGGGCTTGCAAACTATTACGGTCTACAAAGGGAAGCACAGCCGCGAGCTGCCCAGTGACACAAGCATACCAGACAAGCTACATTACTTCTACGCTCGCTTCGAGGCAATCAACACTGAAGAATGCATGAGAGCACCAGCTGTTTTCTGGACGACTGTGTGATCAATCTCTCTGTAGCCAACGTGAGTGAGACCTATAAACAGGTCAACATTCACAAGGCCGCAGGGCCAGACGGATTACCAGGACGTGTCCTCCGAGCATGTGCTGACCAACTGGCAAGTGTCTTCACTGACATTTTCAACCTGTCCCTGACCGAGTCTGTAATACCAACATGTTTCAAGCAGACCACCATAGTCCCTGTGCCCAAGAACACCAAGGTAACCTGCCTAAATGACTACCGACCCGTAGCACTCAAAAGGCTTTGAAAGGCTGGTCATGGCTCATATCAACACCATCATCCCGGAAACCCTAGACCCACTTCAATTCGCATACCGCCCCAAAAGATCCACAGATGATGCAATCTCTATTGTACTCCTCACTGCCCTTTCCCAAAATAGACAAAAGGAACACCTACGTGAGAATGCTATTCATTGACTACAGCTCAGCGTTCAACACCATAGTGCCCTCAAAGCTCATCACTAAGCTAAGGACCCTGGCACTAAAAACCTCCCTCTGCAAAAATTGCCAAAGACTCCAACCACCCTAGTCATAGACTGTTCCCTCTGCTACCGCACGGCAAGCGGTACAGGAGCGCCAAGTCTAGGTCCAAAAGGCTTCTTAACAGCTTCTACCGCCAAGCCGTAAGACTGCTGAACAGCTAATCAAATAGCTACCCAGACTATTTTCATTGACCATCCCCCTTTTTTGTACGCTGCTGCTACTCACTGTTCATTATCGGTACCCCCTGTATATAGACTCGTTATTGTTATTTTATTGTTACTCTTTTATTTTTTTACTTTAGTTTATTTAGTAAATATTTTCTTAACTCTTATTTTTCTTAAAAGTGCATTGTTGGTTAAGGGCTTGTAAGTAAGCATTTCACTGTAAGGTCTACACTAAAATGTGATTTGATTTGATTTACACAGGCTCAGGGGCATATGAGGGTGGAACATTCACTGACAGGATTTCTTGCAAGGCCTCAGTGTGAAATCACAAAGACCCAAAGAACATTCAGCAGCATTCACAATTATTCCAATTTTCTCCGCTTATGCTGTACAGTTTATGACCATTGCAATAAATAATACAAAGTCAAACTTTTTAAAATGTAACATTTCATGATCCATCAGTTGATGAGTAATCTTCACTGGTCATGTTGGCTCTACTACCATTGTTTTCGTTCTCGCTACTCGTTCCTTCCATTGTTCTCACCACCTCCAGATGGGTGTCCAGCGTTTCTCCTCTTAATCTTGCCACCTCGTTCTCCTTCACCCTAACAGGGCACTCCAATTCGGACACATGTTCGCCACCACAATTGCAGCATTTCACTTCATCTGGCATATGATACTCCCGTCTACACACACTTGACACAACCAAATATTCTGCATTTATGACATGGAAGGGGCTTGTGCACTAAAGCTCGTACAGGGTATCTCATCAAACCTAACTTTAGAAGGGAGAGACTCTTCATCAAAGAACAGTAGTATGGATGAAGTTAATTTCCATCCACCATATGGGTCAGTCAACGTGTACCAACCCCTCCATCTATGTCTTCTGTTATATCATCTGCCTTTACTTCTTTCGCCACCCCAGAAATAACCCCCTTGATAGGCGCCCTGCTTCGAAAATCCATACAGGAAACATTCCACTCTGATATCTTTTTTAGGCTTAAAACACGCTTCTTTTTTTGTTGTTGTTTTTTTCATCTTTATTTAACTAGGCAAGTCAGTTAAGAACCAATTCTTATTTACAATGATGGCCTACCCAAAGTGAAAAGTCCTCATGCGGGGACGGGGGCTGGGATTTAAAAAATACATATAATAAATATAGGACCAAACACACATCACAACAAGAGAGACAACACAACACTACATAAAGAGAGACCTAAGACAACAACATAGCATGGCAGTAACCCAACATGAAAACAACATGGTAGCAACACAACATGGCAGCAACACAACAAGGTAGCAGCACAAGACATGGTACAAACATTACTGGGCACATACAACAGCACAAAGGGCAAGAAGGTAGAGACAACAATACATGCTAAGCAGCCACAACTGTCAGTAAGAGTGTCCATGATTGAGTCTTTGAATGAAGAGATGGAGATAAACTAGATAGTTTTGAGTGTTTTTTGCAGCTCATTCCAGTTGCTAGCTGCAGGGAATTGGAAAGAGGAGAGACCCAGGGTTGTGTGTGCTTTGGGGACCTTTAGCAGAATGTGACTGGCAGAACGGGTGTTGTATGTGGAGGATGAGGGCTGCAGTAGGTATCTCAGATAGGGGGGAGTGAGGCCTAAGTATTTTATAAATAAGCATCAAGCAGTGGGTCTTGCGACAGGTATACAGAGATGACCAGTTTACAGAGGAGTATAGAGTGCGGTGATGTGTCCTATAAAGGAACATTGGTGGCAAATATGATGGCCGAATGGTAAAGAACATCTAGCCGCTCGAGAGCACCCTTACCTGCCAATCTATAAATTACGTCTCCGTAATCTAGCATGGGTAGGATGGTCATCTGAATCAGGGTTAGTTTGGCAGTTGGGGTAAAAGAGGAGTGACTACGATAGAGGAAACTAAGTCTAAATTTAACCTTAGCCTGCAGCTTTGATATGTGCTGAGAGAAGGACAGTGTACTGTCTAGCTATACTCCCAAGTACTTGTATGAGGTGACTACACTGGTGGGGAGAGGGGCATTCTTCTTACCAAACCACATGACCTTTGTTTTGGAGGTGTTCAGAACAAGGTTAAGGGCAGAGAAAGCTTGTTGGACACCAAGAAAGCTTTGTTATAGAGTGTTTAACACAAAATCCAGGGAGGGACCAGCTGAGTATAAGACTGTATCATCTGCATATAAATGGATGAGAGAGCTTCCTACTGCCTGAGCTATATTGTTGATGTAAATTGAGAAGAGCGTGGGGCCTAGGATCAAGCTTTGGGGTACTCCCTTGTTGACAGGCAATGGCTGAGATTGCAGATGTTCTGACTTTATACACTGCACTTTTTAAGAGAGGTAGTTAGCAAACCAGGCCAAATACCCCTCAGAGACACCAATACTCCTTAGACGGCGGACAAGGATGGAATGGTCTACCGTATCAAAAGCTAAGTCAATAAAAATAGCAGGACAACATTGCTTAGAATCAAGGGCAATGGTGACATCATTTAGGACCTTTAAGGTTGCAATGACACATTGATAACCTGAGCGGAAACCAGATTGCATACCAGAGAGAATACTATAGACATCAAGAAAGCCAGTCAGCTAAATATTGACACGTTTTTCCAACTCTTTTGATAAACAGGGCAAAATAGAAATTGGCCTATAACAGTTAGGATCAGCTTGATCTCCCCTTTTAAATAAAGGACGCACCGTGGCTGCCTTCCAAGCAATGGGAACCTCCCCAGAGAGGAGAGACAGGTTAAAATGTTCAGAGACAGGCTTGGCGATGATAGGGGCTGCAACCTTAAAGAAGAAAGGGTCTAAACCATCTGACCCAGATGTTTTTTGGTGTCAAGTTTAAGGAGCTCCTTTAGCACCTCGGGCTCCGCGACCGCCTGCAGGGAGAAACTTTGTAGTGGGGCAGGGAAAAAGAGGGAGGAGCATCGGGGCTAGTCACATTAGAAGGACTGGGAGATTATGAAATGTTGGACGGGCAAGGAGGCATGGCTGAGTCAAATAGGAATCCTGACTTAATGAAGTGGTGATTAAAGAGCTCAGCCATGTGCTCTTTGTCAGTAACAACCACATCATCAACATTAAGGGACATGGGCAGCTGTGAGTAGAAGGGTTTATTCTCCAGGTCTTTAACGGTTTTCCAGAACTTCTTGGGGTTAGACCCACAGAGAGAGAACTGCTCCTTAAAATAGCTAGCTTTAGCCTTCTGGATAGCCAGAGTGCACTTATTTCTCATTTGCCTGAACGAGAGCCAGTCAGCCTGAGTAAGCGTGTGCCAAGCATTTCGCCAAATGGAATTCTTGAAGTGGAGTAACTCTGCCAGATCACGGTCAAACCAGGGGCTGAACCTGTTTTTAATTCTCGCTTTCTTTATGGGGGTGTGTTTGTTAGCAATACCACTGAAAATATCAAAAAAGAAGGTGCAAGCGTCTTCGACAGAGGGGATCAATCTGACTATATACCAATTTACAGAGGCCAGGTCATGAAGGAAGGCTTGCTCAGTAAAGTTTTTTAGCAAGTGTCTATGACAAATAAGGACAGGTCGTTTCACTGAGTAGCCATTACGAACACAGGCTGTAAAACAGTGATCACTAAGGTCATTACAGAAAACATCAGACTGATACCTATCAGGATTATCTGTGAGGATAACATCAAGGAGAGTAGCCTTTTCTGGGTGTTTGGAGTCATACATTGTGGGATTTGTAATAATCTGAGAAAGATTTAGGGAGTCCCATTGCTTTAGGACTTGGTCAGGTGGTTTAAGCATGTCCCAGTTTAGGTCACCTAGCAGGACAAATTCAGACTCAGTGTAAGGGGCCAGGAGAGAGCTTAAGGCAGTTAGGGTACATGCCGGTGCTGATGGTGGACGATAACACCCAGCAACAGTCAACAAAGAGCTATTTGAAAGTTTAATGCTTACAACCAGCAAATCTAATTGTTTGGGGACAGACTTAATGGAGACAACCGAGCACTGAAGGTGTTCCTTCGTAAAGATTGCTACTTCACCACCTTTGGAAGATCTGTCTTGCCAAAAAAGGTTATAACCAGAAAGGTTAACATCAGTGTTCAAAACACTCTTTCTTAACCACGTCTCAGTAATGACCAACACATCTGGATTGGAGCTGTGAACATACACTTTCAATTGATCAATTTTAGGTAATAAGCTTATTGTGTTAACGTGCAGAAAGCCCAGGCTTTTACAAGAGCAGAAATCAGTGACGCAGATATTAGAGCACAATTCTGAATTGGGGCTAGCAACAGTAGATGGGCCAGGGTGTACACATTTCCAGATATCATCAGCAGTAATACAATCATGGCACGGCCGAGGACAGGGAGAGCCCTGCAGTGTTGATTTTCTATGACATTTGAATGTGCATCAAATGACAACAAGATCATATTGTACAGCAATTTCATCAGGTAACATGAATACAAAGCCGGCGAGAGGCGGTTAGAATAGGATGGGAGTCCAAGAGACCGTGTAACCAATAGAGAGTCAGAGTCCCGAGTGTGGGAACAAACATAGTCTGTCCCACAGGCGGGTGAACAAGCAAGGTCATACTCAACAATGAGGAGCCATGAGGCAAATAGCACAATAAAAAAAGTACTACTTGGGCTATCCATCGTAAGTTCAGAGTCACTCGCCCCAACAGATCGTGTGTGCTGGAGGCGAGCGAAAGCTCAGGAGAGAGGGGGGAGTGTGGCAGGGGTACCTGTACCAGACAGGGGGAGACATGGCAGACGGTGAACAGATTGCCAGGTGGAATCCAAGCAGCTGTGAAGCAGGCAACGGGAGTAGGTGTCACACCCACTTGGGAGAAACTTTTTCGGGAGGCAGATTCCTTGTAGAAGATCCCAGCTAGCTATGTCCAAACAATGTTGACACACAAAAAATCTAAATAAGACCACTTCTTGTGACTCTCACCAACTCAACACTTTCCTCCAACACATTCCAGATTTTCCTTGAGACTTTAAATGGATTTCCCAGGTAGCATTGATCCAAAACCCTCCCTCCAACGAAAAACGAGTCCTAGTTTACACCACAAAGCTACTTCTCTTGTTTCCCTTCATCGCCTCTGTAACCTAGCCTAGCCAGCGCATTTGTGGCACACCTAGTATGTCAGTGGTGGACTGCTGGCTTGGGTCTCTGAGCTTTTCCGTTGTCTGTTGTCATCCACAACACCCTCTTCCAGGTACTTCCTACATCTTCTCTGCGTCTTACATCAGGAGAAGTGTAGAGAAGAGACAGAGGAGGGGAAAAAATAAGTGGTGTAAAGTACTTACGTCGTTTTTTGGGGTATCTGTACTTTATTTTACTATTTAAATGTTTGACTACTTTTACTTTTACTTCACTACATTCCTAAAGAAAATATTGTACTTTTTACTCCATACATTTCCCGGACAACCAAAAATGCTTAGCAGGTGTCCCGATCGTCATGGAGAGACCAATGCGCAGCATTGAAGGTGAACATATTTATATTTATTGAATGATGATCACACGATCAAAACAACAAAAACGAAACGAGAGGTCCCTGGTTACATAAATCAACCAACACGGAACAAGAAACCACAAACACAAAGTGAAAAGACAGACAGTTAAATATGGCTCCCAATCAGAGACAACCAGCTGACACTCGTTGCCTCTGATTGGGAGTCACTCAGGCCAACATAGATAAACCAACATAGAATTACACACCCTGGCTCAACATAACATAGTCCCCAGAGCCAGGGCGTGACAGTACCCCCCCCCAAAGGCGCGGACTCCGACCGCGCCAAACAACCACAACAGGGGAGGGACCGGGTGGGCACTCCACCTCGGCGGCGGATCCGGCGCCGGACATGACCCAGGCACGGGTTGTGCTGGACTGACGACGCGCACCCCTGGCTTGGTGCGTGGAGGAGGAACGGGCCTTACCAGGCTGACGACGCACACCGTAGGCTTTGTGCGGGGAGCTTGGATGGGCCGGACTGGGCTGGCGACGCGCACCACAGACTTGGTGCGGGGAGCAGGAATGGGCCGAACTGGGCTGGCGATGCGCACCATAGACTTGGTGCGGGGAGCAGGAATGAGCCGGACCGGGCTGACGACGCGCACCACTGACTTGGTGCGGGGAGCTTGGATGGGCCGGACTGGGCTGGCGACGCGCACCACAGACTTGGTGGGAGTGGCAGGAACAGGCCGGACCGTACTGGGAACACACACCACTGGCCCTACGTGGGGATCAGGAACAGGCCGGACCGGACTGGCAACACACGCCAGTACCTCTCGCCGTGCCTCTACAACCTCCTTCCCCCTGGTGACCAGTGACTCCCATAACCTGGCGGCCTCCTCTGCCAACCCGCTGGACCGCTCTATCGCGGCCTCCTGCAGCCCCGACGTCGTGAGCCCCCCCCTAAAAAATTTCTGGGGGTCTCTCCTCCCCGTGGGCCAGGCCTCCATCGTTCTCGCCAGACTCTCACCCCACTGCTCCAAAGTCCAACCTCTCTCCTCTTCTCTTGGCTTGGCCCAGTCGAGACTCCTACTCCACTGCTCCCAAGTCCACCCTCTCTGCTCCTCACTAGGCTTGACCCAGTCGAGGTTGCCACGGAGATCTGCCAGCGATGGCTCCTGGACACGCTGCTTGGTCTGGTTTAGGTGGTTTCTTCTGTCCCGATCGTCATGGAGAGACCAATGCGCAGCATTGAAGGTGAACATATTTATATTTATTGAATGATGATCACACGATCAAAACAACAAAAACGAAACGAGACGTCCCTGGTTACATAAATCAACCAACACGGAACAAGAAACCACAAACACAAAGTGAAAAGACAGACAGTTAAATATGGCTCCCAATCAGAGACAACCAGCTGACACTCGTTGCCTCTGATTGGGAGTCACTCAGGCCAACATAGATAAACCAACATAGAATTACACACCCTGGCTCAACATAACATAGTCCCCAGAGCCAGGGCGTGACAGCAGGACAGGAAAATTGTCAAATTCACACACTTTGCAAGAGAACACTTGGTCATCCCTACTGCCTCTGGGCTGGCGGACTCACTAAACACAAATGCATCTTTTGTAAATAATGTTAGAGTGTTGAAGTGTGGCCCTGGCTATCCATAAATTAAAAACAAGAAAATGGTGCCGTCTGCTTTGCTTAATATATGGAATTTTAAATGATTTAAATGTTTACTTTTGATACTTAAGTATATTTTAGCAATTACATTCACTTTTGATACTTAAGTATATTTAAAACCAAATACTTTTAGACTTTTACTCAACTAGTATTGTACTGGCTGACTTTCACTTTTACTTGAGCAACTTTCTATTAAGGTCTTTCTATTAAGGTATCTATACTTTTACTCAAGTATGACAATTGGGTACTTTTTCCACCACTAGAAAAAAGAGGGAGGTCATGATGCCCGGGGGTCATGATGCCTGTACTGAAGGGCAAGTGGGCAGGCATCACCACAGACACCTACATGGGCTTCTGTTGTTAAGTTACTTGAGGAACACATTGTCTCAATAAATCATTCCATAGACATTCCTTTCCTAAACCAGACTATATAGTCTTGTACAGACATAGACAAAAACAGACAAACACATGCACGCATATATAAGCACTCACATTCAAGCAAATGTTGTAGTTCATACAATTACAAAGATTTATACCGTTAATTTTTAACTTGACCCCATGGGTTGGAGGACCTTGCGGATTTGGTCCTCCGTCCACCACAGCCTTTAGCGGGGTCACGACTGTCAGAATTGGTGTCACGCCCTGACTCTGGGGACTCTTATTTGTTGAGTCAGGGTGGGATTTTCTATGTTGTATTTTCTATGTTTGTGATCTAGGTTTTCTAGATCTATGTTGGCCGGTGTGGTTTCCAATCAGAGGCTGCTGTCGCTCGTTGTCTCTGATTGGGGACAATACTTAGGCAGCCTATTGGCACTAGTGGGTTGTGGGATCTTGTTCCGTGTGAGGTATGTTGTTTGTGTACCTTGGACTTCACGTTTCGTTTCGTTTGTTGTTTTTTCGTTGTTTATTCGGTTCAAATAAACATGGATGCATATCACGCTGCGCCTTGGTCCGTCCCGTCTATGAACGAACGTGACAATTGGAGGCTGTTTTCCTAGCTTCTTGAAGACCAGAACTAGCTAACTAGCTGCTAAATGAGGCTTTTGCCCAAATCCTTTTGACAAGACCTCCAATACATCCTCCCCTAGAACAAAGGCTTGAAATGCTTCAAGTTGCTCCTATTTTAATTAAATCCCTACTTTGGTTGTTACTATGTGGCAGTGTCATCTCTCTATCTCCTTTCAGAAAGATTCATCACAGAGTTTTTTCTAACTTTAGCATGGCTTGTTTACCTCTCTAGTAGGGGCGTAGAAAATGCAAATTGCGTGCATATGAGAACCAATCAAAAAGTAGCTCAAAGTCTCTTAAAATTTTAGCTAACCTCCCCTTTTACAAGCCCGAGATGTGTAGTCACGTGGATTGTGTGTAAACCAGGCTAGGAAATTGTATGAACTAAAATATCGAACTATTTCCTGTATAGTAGACAACCTCTGACCAGACATTCCATTCCAGGTATGATGCCATGCGATTCACTTTAAGCTGGAGGTTTCCCTTTTCCACTGAGCAGTCTCCCTCCAGTCTCCCTGCCCGCTCCTCTCTCCATAGATTCATCTGAGACCCTGGCTTTACAAAGTGCATGTAAAATCATGACCCGTCTACTATGAAAAAAATATTTCTTATTCAATTATAAGTTCTTTAACAGTTGCTGGCATCCAGGGGTACAGTGTGTACATACGTCATTCACATTATCCAATAATATAAAGGATGGCAATGGAATAAACTTGGGTTAAGTGCCAGGCTGCATAAGGGGGGCAACATTTGGATTTGAAGAAGCAACAAACTGTCTTTAATCCAGCAGAGCCCTGCATATCAATTGTCCACACTACTGCCTGTTGGAATATTATATTAGGAAGTCCCCGCAAATTGTAATCATGCTCTGCCTCTTTCCGACACAGATGTCTGAAATAGTATTCCATTGTTAATGGATATAATTACAAATTCAATTTCCATCATGCATATTTAAATATAGGGTACTTATTCCATGAACATAGAGAAATACAATTATTTGAGTCCAAAATACAATTTCAGATGTTTATGTGCGATATTATGTTGGTGACATGGGGCACTCTCCGCCATTGTGGTTGTTGATCCCGAAAAGGGGAGACAAATTGTTCATTCCTTTTTAGGAAATCAGCACACAGCCGTCCGTAGCTGTCCTGTTAAAAGAAAAGGGGAAGAGAGGGAAGAGGCCGGACTCATTACACAGTGGAAACCTGTTTAACCGTCTTCGTCTAGACCAGCGGCCGTTGCCTTGTTGTCTGTCAAATTCAATTTTGGGGAATCAGAAGCCGCCTTGGCATGGAGGTCGAGGCAATTTAGCTGGCAATAAATCTCATATAACCAAGGGACTATGTTTAAAAGCCCTCCATTAGCTATTAAGAATGCAGAGTTCTCCTTAGCCTTGTTATAGTTGCCCCTACACACACACACACACACACACACACACACACATACACACACACACACACACACACACACACACACACACACACAGACTCAGACATCTCCCCCAATGGCTTTGGCCTACAGTGTATTGTCAAATCCAGCTGCTAAAGAAGTAATGTCTGTAAAATATATGTGCTCTGTTTGAACAATGTGGGGTATCACTGTAGAGTTGTTTCTGCATTGTGTCAGCACTTTGGCCATGAGATGAGGGAAACGTCAGATTTGCCCTTTAGGCTGTTATTTGCAGTCAACGATACGATGGAGAGATGCTTTGACAGTTGAATATGCTAACATCCTTTTAAGCAATATTGGGATGAAAAAAGGAAGGCATTGAAATAGGACTGTTATAGTGTTACTATGTTGAACAATAGTAAATATAGTCCAAAATCAATTCAATATTAATAAAATATTAGGCTAACCTTTTGGACATAGTTTATCCAAAGGACCAAGGCACTCTTACCAGAATGTTGACGCAAAGTGAAATTCCATATAATATGACATACCCACATGGAGATGTTAAAACCCTAGCAGACCACTGCTGGACCAGAATCAGATTGGTTGTAATGAAATGAAATGGGGGTAAATAGAGGCTCATCTGAGCCAGGTCACACAGCTGTCTGTCTGAAGGGCTGGGTCCTGTGGGAGAAAACATGAAGACTGACACATCTGCTTACTCTCTGTACAGTAGGCCATTCACTCCAAAACATTACATGATTATGGTAAAATTATAGTGCAACCAAGCACCCTGGTGAAGTGTTTTTGCAGAATCCCAGAAATCCGCTCCCCTGAATGAGACTTTAGCTCCCCTAAATGCAACAAAAGTGTCTCTAAATAATGCTAATTTAACCATTCTCCTATTTGTTTAAAATGTAGTAGTACATATGTTTTAACGTGGTAAATATGAAACTAAAAGCTTCAAAAGAAAACAAACACCCCCACTTCTCTCTCATGGTTTAAACCATTTATTTCTAGGTGGTGGCGCTGTCCACTCAGTAGTGCTGAATTTCAACCTCAGCTGAGCTCCTTTATGCATAGATTTTACTTAGCACTTCCTCATTTTCACAATTTGTTTGCCATGCTTCCTTGATAAAAATAGCCTTTATTCCAATGCATTAGATTCATCCATTGATTTATCATTGTTTACTTTTGTCGGTCAGCTGTTTAGAGTGCTCATTGCTTTATTGTTCAGGTGCACCCGGGTACTGGGGTTCTCAGTGCCATCTGTGGCCAGAAGTAGTAGACCATTTATTTAGCTTTATTTGTTTTCTTTCCTGGATCAGCTGATGATGGTCGACAATATCACTAGACAACTAGCCTACAGCTAGACACCAATGCACATCCAATGCATCCAACAAGTAGTCTATTAATTCATGACAGTAGGCCCATACGGTGACTATTTTGGTTAGAAGTGGTTTTAACGTTCAGTTAGAAGCATTACATTTTGAAATGGCATAGGCCTACATTGTTTTGGATTTGTGTACCATTAACTGTTTTCACGTTAAAACATAATTACATGTTACCTAGGCATAGTTACACTTACAGTGCATTTTCAGAGATCTCCAAGCTCCATGATTCATACAGGGTTTAAGTTCAATATTCTAATTCAATTGTTAAATGCTTAATAATGACAACTAATGTAAGGAAAGAAAGGTAGTGTTTTATGTTACACGACCTGTGAAGACTCCAAGTATTAACTTATGAATTATGGACAACTCATGAAGTAGGGTGTAAAACATGTTTTGTTTTGATTCAACTCATGTACTATATTGAATGTAGGCTACCTGTGTGTGTTAATGTGTGTAAAATTTCCTCGTCTGAGGAGGTAGGCTACCGTCAGTGGTATAGGCCTAGTGGAGGGTAAATGCAACTAAACGCAGTTAACCCACCTTTTTTCTGCAGAAAGATGCATTGAAAGTATAGGGAGGGGAGGAATGTCCATAGGGGGAGCAGCATGTAAGGTAAGTGACAGTTGAAGGGGTGTGGGCACAGTTTTTGGTGTTTTGTAAAAATGTATTTTTCCATTTCCAATTATTTTGGAGTGGACAAACATGCACAGGTAGCCTACTTTTTGAAGTGATTTATTTGACAATCAGATGAAAATATCATGACTGGTTGTGTTAATACCGTTTAAATTATGTATTTATTATTAGGCCCAAGTGTGTGCACTCAATAGAGACCCCCGAATGTCATGGTGTAATTCCCACTATGAGCAGTAGACTATCCTTTCTCACCGTTTGAAGTAGGCTTACTGTAGTTGAAGTCAGGGGCGGACTGGCCATCTGGCATTTCGGACAAATGCCAGATGGGCTTGTCCATTTTTAGCAAAGTGGGCCTGTCTAACTTGGGCTTTTTGCGCAAACTGATCATGATCTGGCTAATAATGGGGGCCTCAAGCAAACAAATGGGCTGGTGTGGGGACCTCAAGGAAAGAAATGGGCTTGTGGGGGACCCCAAGGAAAAAAGTGCTAGAAATGTCAGGGCCGATTTAAGGTCCCATTCCGCCACAGGTTGAAGTGCATTCACAGACAGATGACAAAATAGACAGCCTAGGAAAATAGAAGTGACATTTGTCAATCCATCACAAACATATAGTAAAATTACATAAAATGCTATATTCCACATGCGCAGCCCTTTGCACTTACTTTCACCATCACATGCCTGCACTATGAATTCATAACAGTCGTGGAGACTCGACTTCCTCTTTTCCCATTGGTTGCCTCGAAATGCATATCCTTGGGGTGCGTGCTCAGTCCCATCCTGTACTCCCTGTTCACCCATGACTGCATGGCCAGGCACGACTCCAACACCATTTTTAAGTTTGCCGACGACACAACAGTGGTAGGCCTGATCACCGACAGCGATGAGACAACCTATAGGGAGGAGGTCAGAGACCTGGCTGTGTGGTGCCAGGATAACAACCTCTCCCTCAACGTGATCAAGACAAAGGAGATGATTGTGGACTACAGGAAAAAGAGGACAGAGCATGCCCTCATTCTCATCGACAGGGCTGTAGTGGAGCAGGTTGAGAGCTTAAAGTTCCTTGGTGTCCACATCACCAACAAACTATCATGGTCCAAAGACATCAAGATAGTCGTGAAGAGGGCACGACAAAGCCTATTCCCCCTCAGGAGACTGAAAAGATTTGGCGTGGGTCCTCAGATCCTCAAAAAGTTATACAGCTGCACCATCGAGAGCATCCTGACTGGTTGCATCACTGCCTGGTATGGCAACTGCTCGGCCTACGACCACAAGGCACTACAGAGGGTAGTGCGTACGGCCCAGTCCATCACTGTGGCCAAGCTTCCTGCCATCCAGGACCTCTATACCAGGCGGTGTCAGAGGAAGGCCCTAACAATTGTCAAAGACTCCAGCCACCCTAGTCATAGACTGTTCTCTCTGCTACCGCACGGCAAGCGGTACCGGAGCGCCAAGTCTTCTTAACAGCTTCTACCCCCAAGCCATAAGACTCCTGAACAGCTAATCAAATGGCTACCCGGACTATTTGCATTGTTCTCGCTATTGTTATTTTACTGCTGCTCTTTAATTATTTGTTATTTTAATTATTTTGTTATACATTTTTTACTTAACACTTATTTTTCTTAAACTGCATTATTGGTTAAGGGCTTGTAAGTAAGCATTTCACTGTAAGGTCTACACCTGTTCTATTCGGCGCATGTGACAAATACAATTTGATTTGATTTGATTGCATGAAAAAGCTGTCTCAAGACAAATGTATTCCCTCTTTCCTTCATTTCATATCTATGCTGAGATCTCACAGAACCTTATATCCGCATTTTGAAAAATTATGTGAATACATCAACACAGAATTAAGTCGGAGAAAAAAACTATTAGTCTACAGATCTGACTACACCTGTGCTGCCGCCTCCTGGACAGACATGACTACCGAGCGCGTGCAGTGGCTGTAGTATAAACGATCAAGCAGTTTAAGAGCCGCACTCAAAGCTAGAGAACCGCGCATAGGCAGCGGGATGGCAGGGAGAGTAAAGCACCGCGTCCTCCTCTTCCTGGGGCTCTTGCTGACAGGGACCGCTACAGTCCGGGGAAGCAGAGGCGGAGCGATGCTTGATGAGGAGAGGGAGAAGGAAAACGACGTGGAGAGCCCTTGTGAAGTTAAAACCGTTACCGTTTCTACCCTGCCTGTACTCCGGGAGAATGAGTTCAGTTTCACCGGCGGTAGCTCGGGGAGCGTGGCCGGAGGAGGAGGGGAGTCCCGACTCCTTTTATTCGTTAGAACAGACCTACCTGGACGAATTTCCGTTATGGATGATCTTGACAACACCGCTCTCCCATACTTCACACTGGGTAAGAACATTATAATGTTACTGCAGCTTCACTGTCCCCCAATCCATCACCAGTTTTACAATGGTTGCGCATAAGGACCACTTACATATGCCTGGCCGGTGGTATAGGCTATATGTACTGAATTACAATTGTTTTCGTTCATTCTCATTTAAATATTTATTCTACACAGTGAAGTTTCATCTAGGGTTGAAAATGATGGCATTTAATATTAACAACATGATAGTCCAAGTAGGGGTGTGTTGGCTAATCAAGGAGAAGAGCCACCATGTCATATCTATCTGGTAAAGAGAGTAAAACAGCGTTGGGGACTTATAACTCTCTCTCTCACTCACTCCCCCCCCCCCCCCCCCCCCTCCACACACACACACACACCAATTAGGTCTTTCTTGTGTCCTATGACAAATTATGACTATAAGTGACATGCATAGCCTTAAGTATTAGGCAGTGAGGGAATGCATGGATTGCAATTTAGCTGTGCAAATCTGCATGAAATTGGTATTTTGTATTTTTATGAACACATTATTCATAGCAGAGACTAGGACATGTGCAGTATTGAAGGAAGTTAGATTAAGAAATGCATAATAATGTAAGCTTGCTACAGTGTCATCATTTTTGCATTGCAAATTGCAAGGGTTTAGGCCAGGGCCCACATATGAGGTTGACTCTGCCTTGCATCGATTGAGCAGTGTTTATTTGTGTCCCTTAGAAAAGTCTCGTTATAGCACAGCAGTGGGCCATAGTTGTCAATCTTCAGGTAACATACACACAGTTAATCCTGTATGCAAAACAAGGTTCTGGCTTTCCACACCTCCCTCATTAATATAATATACAGTGCGTTCAGAAAGTATTCCGACCCCTTCACCTTTGCCCCTTTTGTTACGTCACAGCCTTATTCTAAAATGGATTAAATAAATAAAAATCCTCATCAGTCTACACACAATACCCCATAATGACAATGCGAAAACAGGTTTTAAGACATTTTCCCACAGTTGACAGTGCATGTCAGAGCAAAAACCAAGCCATGGGTCGAAGGAATTGTCCGTAGAGCTCCGAGACAGGATTGTGTCAAGGCACATATCTGGGGAAGGGTACCAAAAAATGTCTGCAGCATTGAAGGTCCCCAAGAACACAGTGGCCTCCATCATTCTTAAATGGAAGAAATTTGGAACCACAATGGTCACTCTGACACTCTGGAGTTCCTCTGTGGAGAAGGGAGAACCTTCCAGAAGGACAACCATCTCTGCAGCACTCCACCAATCAGCCCTTTATGGTAGAGTGGCCAGATGGAAGCCGCTCCTCAGTAAAAGGCACATGACAGCCCTCTTGGAGTTTGCCAAAGGGCACCTGAAGGACTCATGAGAAACAAGATTCTCTGGTCTGATGAAACCAATATTGACTCTTTGGCCTGAATGCCAAGCGTCACGTCTGGAGGAAACCTGGCACCATCCTTACGGTGAAGCATGGTGGTGGCAGCATCATGCTGTGGGGGTGTTTTTCAGCGGCAGGGACTGGGAGACTAGTCAGGATTGAGGGAAAGATGAACAGAGCAAAGTACAGAGAGATGCTTGATGAAAACCTGCTCCAGAGTGCTCAGGACCTCAGACTGGGGCAAAGGTTCACCTTCCAACAGGACAATGACCATAATCATACATCCAAGACAATGCAGGAGTGGCTTCGGGACAGGTCCCTGAATGTCCTTGAGAGGCCCAGACAGAGCCCAGACTTGAACCCGATCTAACATCTCTGGAGAGACCTGAAAATAGTTGTGAAGTGACGCTCCCCATCCAACCTTACAGAGCTTGAGAGGATCTGCAGAGAAGAATGGGAGAAACTCCCCAAATACAGGTGTGCCAAGCATGTGGTGTCATACCCAAGAAGATGCGAGGCTGTAATCGCTGCCAAAGGTGCTTCAACAAAGTACTGAGTAAAGGGTCTGAATATGTGATATTTCTATTTTTTTATTTTTAATACATTTGCAAAAAATAATAATTACCTATTTTTGTTTCGTCATTATGGGGTATTGTGTGTAGATTTATGAGGATTTGTTTGTCTTTTATCCATTTTAGAACAAGGCTGTAACGTAACAAAATATGGAAAAAGTGAAGGAGTCTGAAACTTTCCGAATGCACTGTATGCACACGCGTATAACCATGTGGTTCTATCATTGAAAACATAGGCCTTAGAAGACCTAAGGGGCTTCAGTGATTGGATAGTGACTGTTGACTGTAGGCTATGGCCTGTGTTATTGCAATGTGATAGTAAATCTGTGTCAAACTGGTTGATATGTACAACCATACACATCCCTGAGTATGAATCATATAGACTCAATAGATGTGCTCATTTTCCTGATTAACATAAATGTTGTAGTTCATACAATCACAAAGATTTCTACCGTTAATTTTGAATTTGACTCCATGGCAATCGAACTATACATTGCTTGTTATGACTATGCACAACACCTGAATAGTATAATAACCCACACATGTTGTGGAACCACTCTCTCTCTGTCTCTATCGCTCTCTCTCTCTCGCTCTCGCTCTCTCTCAGCAAAAAGCATTAAGACTGCAGACTAAACAGACTGCAGGGTCTGGAGCATATGCTTGTAAATCACTTTATTTTCTCATTAAGGACACGCGTCGACTCTTGAGTTAGGACTCTCTGTCCTTCCATTCAGCCAGCCATTGAATTTGCTGTGCTTTCGCCATGACTGCTCTTTGTATAGGGGGAGGAGATGGATTTAATCAGGTCTTGATTTAGATTAGTATACAGTGCCTTCAGAAAGTATTCATACCCCTTCTTATTCCACATGTTGTTGTGTTACAGCCTGAATTCAAAATGGATTAAAAATTATATATATTCTCACCCATCTACACACAATACCCCATAATGACAAAGTGAAAACACGTTTAACATTTCTTTGTGCAAATGTATTGAAAATGAAATACAGAAATATCTCATTTACATAGGTATTCACACCCCCGATCAATACATGTTAGAATCACCTTTGGCAGCGATTACAGCTGTGAATCTTTCTGGGTAAGTCTCTAAGAGCTTTGCACACCTGGATTGTACAATATTTGCACATTATTATTTTAAAAATTCTTCAAGCTCTGTCAAGTTGGTTGTTGATCATTTCTAGACAGCCATTTTCAAGTCTTGCCATAGATTTTCAAGCCGATTTAAGTCAACAATGTAACTAGTCCACTCAGCAACATTCAATGTGTTCTTGGTAAGCAACTCCAGTGTATATTTGGCCTTGTGTTTTAGGTTATTGTCCTGCTGAAAGGTGAATTTGTCTCCCAGTGTCTGTTGGAAAGCAGACTGAACTAGGTTTTCCTCTAGGATTTTGCCTGTGCTTAACTATATTCCATTTATTTTTATCCTAAAATAACTCTCTAGTCCTTGCCGATGACAAGCATACCATAACATGATGCAGCCACCACCATGCTTGAAAATATGAAGAGTGGTACTCAGTGATGTGCTGTGTTCGATTTGCCTCAAACATAACGCTTTGTTTTCAGGAAATAAAGTTAATTTCTTAGCCAATTTTTTTGTGCCTTATTGCAAATAGGGTGCATGTTTTTCACTCTGTCATTTAGGTTAGTATTTTGGAGTAACTACAATGTTGTTGATCCATCCTATCAACGCCATTAAACTCTGTAACTGTTTTAAAGTCACCATTGGCCTCATGGTGAAATTCCTGAGTGATTTTCTTCCTCTCCGGCAACTGAGTTAGGAAGGACGCCTGCATTGTTGTAGTGACTGGGTGTATTGATACACCATCCAAAGTGTAGTTAATAACTTCACCATGCTCAAAATGATTTTCAATGTCTGCTTTTTTATTTTTTACCCATCCACCAATAGGTGCCCTTCTTAGCGAGGCATTGGAAAACCTCCCTGGTCTTTGTGGTTGAATCTGTGTTTGAAATTCACTGCTCGGCTGAGGGACCTTACAGATAATTGTAAGCGTGGGGTACAGAGATGAGGTAGTCCTTCAAAAATCATGTTAAACACTAAGCAAATCTTTACTCCTGAACTTATTTAGGCTTGCCATAGCAAAGGGTTTGAATACTTATTGACTCAACTTTTTATTTGTAATTAATTTGTAAAAAATTAAATAATAATGGGTTATTGTGGGTAGGCCAGTGACACAAAATCTCAATTTAATCAATTTAAAATTCAGACAGTAACACAACAAAATGTGGAAAAAGTCAAGGGGTGTGAATACTTTCTGAAGGCAATGTAGAAGCTCATTCACTGGGCTGCCTGCCTGGGTAGCAGTCAGACGCCAAGCACCACAGCATGCACGGAGTGATTTATCTGGCGTCCTCATCAGAAGCCTTACCGGGCAAGTCAAAGGGGTCTCCAAGGTTATTTGTTGTGATGGGGTAAAAAATCGATACAGTAATGTATCTCAATATTATTTTTGATGATATATCGTATTGTATCGTTTTGACAATATCGCAATTTTATTTTTGTGCTAGTTTTTTGTACCTGCACCAAAACTCCCATATTTTTCCTTCATAGCTTGTTCTCCATCTTTTTTTAAAATACAGAGCAAATTCGTTTTCAGCACTTTTATTTCCATGACTGATCAAAACTTGTTTTCTCATGTCTCACTCTTATCCCGCTGCAGCAGACATGTAGTGACCAATATGTTTGGAACACTGAATCAGAATAAAATCACAATTATCGAATCGCATTACATATAGAATCGTGAGAAACACAATACATATCGTATCGGCACCTAAGTATCGTTATAATATCGTATTATGAGATCCCTGGCAATTCCCAGCCGTAGTTATTTGTAGGAAATGTATAGTAGCTGTATCCAAACTGGCAGTTGATGTCCACTTACACGACAGTATGTCCTTGTTGTGGTTAGGTTTTTTTAAACTAAAGGGCACCTCAGTTTGGCAGTATTGACAAGTCAACATGGAGATAGATAGCCATACAGTACAGTGATATTATGTGTCAATATTTCATTTTTTCCCGAAGTAGTGGTAGTACTACTGACAGTGTATGTAGTGTTATTCCTGACAGTATGTATGCATTGACGCCATCATAACATAATGTACTCTGTGATTTTATTCTAAGTGGCGTAGTCTACTGTAATAGTAGCTGATGCTCCCAACAATATAGCTGGGATATTTGTTTGATTTCTGACTGAGTAATAAAGCAAATAGAGGGGAATGAAAGGAAACATTAACTATGAAATCAGAATGACTTGGTGGGAAGGGAATCCCACACTATCCCATCAGTATTATTTTCCTTATCTGTTTTCCCTCTCTCCTTTCTTACATAACAACAATATGTTGACGCCCTAGGACGATACCAAGACTTAGGCCTTACTACACACACACTAAACACAATATGAAACACAGATAGAGACGCAGACGGACACACACATCTCCCTTTATTCAAAAGCAGAATAGTGAGACTCCACTCTGCCCCCTCAGTTCCCATCTCTGCATTTGAATTCGTGAGTGGAGGCTGGAGGGGGAGTGTTTCACTGACCGGTCTGTCAGATGCTCTCTGGCCACAGTGCCCAGTCTTGATTTATTACCACAAGTGTCACTGAGAATGGATGAGCATAGAGGGCACAGAAGGAAAAGGACGCAGAGGAATCCTTTTTCCCCCATTTTTCTCTTTCCCATTTTTTCGTCTCCAACATGATGTGTTCTGAGCATCATTTGAAAGCAGGGCGACACACCAGAGGTATATCATATGCAGCGGCCACTGCTCTGCTCTGTTTTGGCCTCTGCAAGATGGTTCATTTTGTTACGCCTGAGTGTTTTTGGTTTGATCTGTGTGTGGGTGTGTTTGTGTATGCAGTTTTAAGTTTCCTGCTCAAAATTAAAGGCTATATTTAATGCACCTTATGTACTTCTTACTGGAAAATCCAGATGATGAATTTGACTGATTTTAGAGATACTTGGACTCAAAGGAAATCACTTTGTTCAGTACTGTAGACGGCTGGTTTTGGAAACATCTCATAACCGACTAACCTTATAAAGCATTGAGGCACCTAGTGGAAGACCAAAATATCAAATCCAATTCACCTTTATCTTCTCTGACATCTACACTGTTTCCTTTCCAGCACTTATCATGTTTCTGTATGCCATCTTATTACACTATTGGCTTGTCCTCGCCAACCCTTCCCCATCTCTCTCTCTCTCTCTCTCTCCCTCTCTCTCTCTCTCTCTCTCTCTCTCTCTCTCTCTCTCTCTCTCTCTCTCTCTCTCTCTCTCTCTCTCTCTCTCTCTCTCTTCTCTCTCTTTTTCTCTCTCTCTTTCTCTCTCTCTCTCAAACATGTCTGGCAGATAGGAGGTTGAAAGCAACAGTGGAGAGTAAGGGGAGGGAAAAAAAGAAACAGAAAAAACAAGTTGGTTCCAGTGGAGAGGTGGCCCAGAGTGCTGTACTCACGGCGGTACGTCTCAATCACACATCAGGGTTTGAGCTGTGTACTGCTGGGGGAGCATGCAGTTGGGGTCAGGGTACACGGTGGAGCTAAGATGGGAGTCTGGAAGCCTCCTGTCATAAAGGACCTGGATCTGCCATGAGTCCCTGGATTTGTTCCATTGTGGGTTTGTGATCAGAATGTTCTCCATCTGTTGTTGGTGTTACTGAAGATAAGAAAATATGTAAAACACAGTAGGGGCAATGTTGTATGTCAGTCAAAGGATTAGCATTGCTTAACAATGACATCACCTCTCAGCACTGAGGGTACAGTTGCCAGAGGTGTTGCATTTTTAAAAATATATTTCCCTTTATTACTTTCCAACCCCACCACCGCTCCCCTAATTGGATTAAACTAGTGAACAACAACGCTTAGGCCTCTACTTCCAGCTTATACATACTATATACATTTTATGGACACAGTCAATTTTACAATAATTATAATTTGTTTGTTTTTACTCCTGAACTTCTCTCAACCTCTCCATCTCCTCTATGCCATATCTTTCTAACTGTGCTCTTTCACAAAAGTTCTCAACCTATAACCTGTATTCTTATTATGGACACAGTATGATTTACATTAGTTATCTTGTTGTTATTAGTTGTTGTTAGTTGTTATTAGTCCCATCCTTCAGCTCCATTCAACACCTCCCATCTATCTCTTAACACCATCCATATTGGATTTCTATTTGCCATATATTTTTCAACTGTACTGTAATGTTTCACAAAAGTTCTGAACCCTTCTATTCTCATTGTTTCTATAGATTGTAAATTGAAAATATTTTTTTTTGCTAAAAGTATTATTATATTATTGATTGATTGACTATGAGTCTTCAGATCACCCAGTAGTGCTATCTGCAGGGTTAGCGCTAGGTAAATATTGCAATCATTCAGCCATTCCTGGACCTGTGACCAAAAACAAGCTACAAATGGGCAGTAAAAAAACTAATTATCTAATGATTCTGTCTCTTCGCAGCAAAATCGGCAGAGCTGGGAAGATTGTATCCCCCATATAAATAACATTATATTGGTAGCAAGAATTTTGTATAATACTTTAAATTGAGAAATCCTAAGTCTTGAATCCGACGTCGTTTTGCGAATCACTTCATAAACAATTTGCCATGGAATCGGTACGTCAAAAATCTCTTCCCAACTATTTTGCAATCTATATGGGACGGCTGTCAATCCTTTGGTCCTTTAATGAAACTGGTATACTTGTTTATTTATCACACTTTTCTTTAACCAATTATGGTCTTTAATGCAGGGCCGACAGACAAGTGAGAGGTTGTAATCTGAATAAAGGGAAAAAGGCCATTCTTGAACATGGGGTAAGACAATCTTACTAATTTGCTAGAGAACCAGTTCGGATTTAAGTATAACTTTTGTATGACTGAAGCTTTTAGTGATAGGTCTAATGCTTTAATATTTAATCGTTACTGTCCTCTGAATTCATACTCATTATATAAATAGGCCCGTTAAATTTTTTCTGGCTTGCCGTTCCAAATAAAATTGAATATTTCTTTCTCATATAATTTTAAAAACTGTTCGCTAGGCGTAGGCAAAACCATAAGCAAATAGGTAAACTGGGATAATACTAAAGAGTTAATCAGGGTGATCTTTCCACAAATAGACAGGTATTTACCTTTCCGTGGTGGCATGATCTTATCTATTTTTGCTAACTTTCTAATAAAATGTATTGGAGTGAGATCATTTATTTCATTTGGGATATGTATTCTGAGTATATCCACATCACCATCAGACCATTTTATTGGTAAACTACACGGTAATGTAAAAATTGTATTTTTTAGTGATCCAATACGTAATATAGTAAATTTATCATAATTTGGTTGTAATCCAGAGAGGTTAGAAAATGTATATTGATCCTCTATGAGGCTGTGGAGGGATTCAAGTTGTGGATTTAAAAGAAACATTAATCATCAGCGTACAATGACGCCTTTGTTTTTAAGCTCTGAATTTCTAATCCCTTGATATTATTGTTGGATCTGATTTTATTAGCTAACATTTCGATGGCCCTAATAAATAGATATGCCAATAGTGGACAACCTTGTGTTACTCCTTTTGACAGTGTAAAACTTTCTGAGAAATAGCCATTATTGACTAATTTACACCTAGGGTTACTATACATGATTTTAACCCATTTTATAAGAGATTCTCCAAAATTGAAATGCTCCAGGCATTTATATATAAACTCCAGTCGTACTTTATAAAATGCCTTTTGCAAAGTCAGCAGGCCTGGTTTCCCAGATTATTCATAGTGTTCTATTGTTTCCTTTTTAATTCTATGCGCTATATCTTTTGCTAGAATTTTTGCATCACAACACTGAAGTGTAAGGGGACTGGATCTTTATATTTCCCACTTGTATCCTGTTTCAGTAATAACGAAATCAGACCTTCTTCTTGAGTGTCTGATAATCTACCATTTACATAGGAGTGGTTAAAACATGCTAATAATGGTCCTCTGAGTGTATCAAAAAAGGTTTGGTATACCTCAACTGGTATGCCATCCAACCCTGGAGTTTTCCCGGACTTATAGTCTTTAATTGCATCCAGAAGTTCCTCCTCTGTAATTTCACCTTCACATGAGTCTTTCTGTATTAATTTAACATTAATTTAACATTATCAATAGAAGATAAAGAAGTTCAAAAAATATCCCTACAATTAGCTTCAGTTAGAGGAGATGGAGGCGACTGAAATGAAAACATATGCTTAAAGTACTTTGCTTTCTCCTTCAAAATATCATTTGGTGAATCATGGGTGACCAGTTTCAGTAAATTCTTTTTGGTAGCATTTCTATGTTGAAGATTACAAAATAATTTGGTGCATTTTTCCCCATATTCCATCCAGTTTGCTTTATTTTTTATAATATATTACACTTGATCTTTCTTGAATAAGTTTCTCCATCGACTATCACTTTTAGTAACAGCCTTAAAGAAAGCCCTAACCTTATTATGAGCAAAAGCTTCTTTGTTCCACAAGAATTCAGAGATTGATCCTCACCTTGCCCAACATCCAGTCGTTGTGAGTGAACACAGGAAAGGTTGAGGGTGTTTTTGACTAATCATTGTCAAGGCTCAAGCTCATAGTTAATGTGCCAATTTAACCAGGCTGCAATGGGCTAAGTGATGGCTTCAGTCGTGGAATTAGGAAGGAATTGTGGTCAGCGACCCGTGATGATTGCATCTCTCCTCAGCATGACTTGTGTTAGTAGTGGAATGTGTTACAGGAAGCACTGCTCGCTAATATCGCTGTCCAGATGTGGTTGGTGTTCAAATCTGTAATAAGCTGGTTCTTTAGGCTATATTGCAGGGTTTATTATTGGCACGATTGTGCCATGTTATCCCATGTTAGTAGTAGTGTTGCTTTTCAAATGTTGTATTGTACTTCAAACTGTTCGTTCCTTTGTCTGTCCTTCCATCCAAAATGTATCTCGATTGATCAATAATTTATCTTGCAATCAGGTATTTGTTGGATGTCTATAATAGCTTAACATAGGGCAATTCCGCCACTTATCAACCTCATATTCATTATCTCCATCACCAAACCAGTGTCTACATATGCGAAAACGGTGTGTTTCTATGATGTGGTTAAAAGATAACAAGAAAGGTCCTAAAATATGCTTCTGTGACATCACAGGGTAGGATTAGAAGTAATAAAAACTGTGATTTTCAAAACTGTGATTTTCAAAACCTGCAACGAGTTTCTAGCCAGAGGGAGGGTATTTTCTTGCTCCCAACATCTTGGCAATTTTCATAACCTTTGATGATGTCATCGATTATAACTTTTTAACTTCATATTTTTTTCTACAAAATGTAGAAATGCGACATTTTCACATGTAGACACTGGTATTGTGCTGGAGATCATGAAAATTAGGTTTAAAGGGGGTGAAGTTGCGCGTTAACACCAAGCAAACCATCTCAAACATCGTGCTTATCTCTCAATTGTTTTCATTGCACTTGTCCAATAAGTACTATCTGCTACGGCAATGTACACATTGAATTAGAATGACTGTTCTTTTCTTTGTTCCAGTGTCCCTGCTTTCAATTGTTTTACATTTGTTTGGCATTGCTCATGTGTTTGCTGACAAGATGTATATTTGCTGTTTTCTAATCTGACTAGAGAAAAACAAATTAGTCATTGTGCAAATGGGATAAAATTGCTAGCTATTTCTGCATTTAGATTTTGGTATGAAATGAGTTTGAAATACTGCTTTGTGTGACTGAGGCCAGAATTCAATAGTAACACATTGAGATATGGCGTAGGTGTAGAGAAGATTTCAACATCATCACCAGTCAGTTGCTGTGTAGCTACACCTTCTTCCACAGCCACTCATAGGGCTATATGAGGAGATGTCATTGACGCTCGGATCACATTAAAGATATAAACACACACTAATGATAGGCTACAGCAAGAGACGTATAGTATAGAACTAATGACATGTTGCCTGGTTACTAATTAAGTACCATTGTTTCAATCTGTATTCCACAAAGAGAGGCTCTTCTCCGTTCTTGCTCTGAAAGCTTCCAGAGGTTCAGTGATAACCCCAAGGATTGAACCAGTAGAGATCGTCTTGCCGTCTTCACCTATCTCATCTTTGTTTGGTGTCAATTGAAACCAGGGGTCCACACTCTTATCATGACATCAACAGAAAAATAAAGGGCAAGCCAATCTTTCTTCTCCTCCCTGGCTGGATGAGCCCAATACTGACAGTCAGCCCTTTAATAGATTTATGTTGGGCATTGTTGCCGTGGTTATCATATAATGTAGTGCCGCTATCCCACTGTAACTGTCGCTCTCCACGCCCCTCAGTTACACACTTCTGTCTTGATGGCCAACTTTAACATTCACAGTAAGGGGATTGAATATCTCAGACGACTTAGCTTTATCTCTTCTTAGTCTGGATCATTGTCAGAAACAGGGGGAGCGGTACATATACTCTACCAGAGTGTATTCCGCTAACTAATTTCCCAAAGATGTATAAATGTTCTACACATAAACTTTATAGAGCTGTGAAGTCTGTGGGAAGTAAATGCATATTACCATGACACTGATTTATACAATTTATTACGTTTAGTTAATCAGCTTGCGCTTTGGTCTGCTTTGGTGTTCCCTGCCACTTAATAGAAAGTAGACTTCCTAATGGATGCCCTCTTAAAATAAATACATGTTGGTAATAGAAGCCAAAGGATAAGGACATGGTGGTGTGGAGTAGAGGGGGGAAGTGGGAGTGCTAGGCTGAATTCTGTCACTTTGCATTAAGAGGCTCTAGAGTGTTCGTCCTCGAACAAAACACTATTTGGATAACATGTTGAATAATTGAATAGTTTCAATGGTGCTTGTACTGTGTTTTGGGTTTCCTCTAAAGTACTATCACTGCAATGACAATTTGATTTGGGATATGACAAATGCGGCTGCTTTTGAGATAACAAAAGCCGAAGCTGAGTGACAGGCAGAGAGCAGTACGGAGGGGGGTTGGGGGTTTCGGGGTCGGGGTTCAGAACTTAAAAGGTAAAAGGATAAAAGAGAATGAAAACGCAACAAACAGTAAAAACAGAGAATAAACAGGACCTAATTTCATTACTGGGTATATTTATAAATGAATGCCAATATGTGGATTCGACGCAAAGTCATCCAACTCCCAAAGTAGAATTTGATTGACCATGGCACAGATTGAAGCCTGCACTTGAAATGTACTATTAAACCCACTGCCTTTTCCTCCATCGATGCCATTTGATTGTTTTCCGATCCCTATTCCTATTGCGCTCAGCACGTTTATTTCCCTCAGTATCAGTCCTCGGCAGGCAGATTCAATTGCCAGTTCTCTGCAGCGTGGAATAATGATATGCGCATGACGGTGTCAGGTGATTGAGTTTTAACTTAGTCAACTTCATTTGTGTCTGCTCTCCTCGCCTCCTGTGCCCTATACCCGATGCTCTGGCATGTTGATAAAGCCCAACTGGAATGCTGGGGGTAGTCAGTCTCCTAGTAGTCCTTCTGTAGCTGACATGAGGCCTGTCTTACATGATAAACTGACAATAAAAGGCCAAGGCCGGAGCTGGAGACAGAGAAAAAGACAGCCCCCTCTCTAACACATCCATCCGGCCCTGGCAGGGGAATCGGGCACCTCTGCTAGTCTGCAGCCGTCCTTCCGTCCCCCTGCTGATGCCCGGCCTGCCATGTTTCCTGTGCCACTCTGTGCCACTCTGCCTGGGAGTCGGATGCCCTCAAAGACTGCTGTGACAGTGGCACCTCTCCACATGCCGTCGTCACAACCTGCTTCTTCTAACTAGCAGAGCATGCCACTATTTCTTTTATACTGTCAGTTGTTTTTCCTCTGTAATTATATGCATATTATTTTGTTGCGCTATAGTCTTTTTTTAGGTTATGCTACTCTCATCTAAGGACATTAGTTTTCAGTTGCTGAAAAAAAACAGGTATTTTATTCTTTATGAGTATTTTTTGCTTGTCAGAGTAGGCTTCATTTCTCTGAAAAGCCAATGGCACAAGGAAAAAAAGGCCAATCCAATTTTGAAGGATTAGGAGAAAATGAGAAATTAAAGTGGAATAGAAAATATTGCTTTGCAAAAACCATAAATGTTACATAACACCTTTTTTAGATGATTATTTTCCCCTTTGCAATTACATATAGATTCCCAGATTGTTCTTTCTCCCTTTCGCAATGACATATAGCTTGCAATTCAGCTTCAATACTGATACTTTTTTTCAATAAAGCCCATCAGATCAGCATAAGATCCAAAATGTTTCCAGCATCCAATATTTTCATAGTTTATTTTGATCATAGACGATAATAATCGTAATCCTTTTGATACATTTATTTTCTCTAGTCAACAATGTAATCATAAATAAACAACATAAATATCAGATAGAGCATACACAGTATTAGTATACCATCAGCTTCACCACACCATAAGTACGGACAGCTAGCTAGACAATGTCTAATGTTGGAAGAAGAGTGGGCTTTCCACCAGGATCAAAGGCACAGTGGAATCAATGGTCTCTCAGTGGCTGACTCACTCAGTTGTACCATCACCTCCATCTCTAGCATCAAAGCTACCAAATGGCCAGAAAACGTCCTCCTCCGGATTACCAGGCACAGGTCGCTACAGCACGGCCAGGATTTAAGACCGTGCATCACTCTGTTTTGGGGCTCCAGTTGTTCTCTCGCTTATTTGAAGGTGACCTCTATCTTGAGCTTGGGTCTTTTTTAGCTATACGTCCTCCTTCTTTAATTTTAAACTGCAGAGAAAGGGCATGCTGTATACCGGAGTAGAAGTATGATTCAGGGAGACCAAGCATATATATTTTTTACAAAGTACCTCCTTGACACTTAGTGTTTTATATTTTACTGTACTTTGTGCGTATGTGTGTAAAGTAATTGCAAAATTCAATGGTGCAACTTTATTACAAATTGTATTTACTATCGTCATTATTTAAACATGTGGTAACAATTGAAATTGGCTTTTAGACAAGCACTGAATCAAAATCTAAAATGTGATTCATAATTGAATTTGATCATTGTCTTGGCTTAGATACATCTTGGTTTATAAAAACAAAAACAAAAAATTATCCTTCTGGTAAATTTTAAGAACCATAACATTTGATTCCCTACAGAATTCCCTTTAGGCTACACCTTGGAGCACCGCCACCACAACACATACTCCCTATGATCACAGATCCCACCGACGCTCCTAAACCTTTTAGCTATGCTTATGTCTTTATTCAGATATACCCTGGCTTACCTCATCAGTTTCTGTCATTTAAAAAAATTACAAATAAAACATTAAACTGCCTAAAACCCCTCTCATTTGAAATGAAACACAGATAACAAAGAATAGCTAAGAGGCATGCAATTAGATTCACATCAGCCTTAATTTCATACCTTGGAGCGAAGACGGCGCCATGTGGTGAGGTACAGAGGTGTTTAGGAAAGTTCACAACTTTCGACGCGTTTTAACAGTGACATTTTACAGAGTCCCATTTCTATTTCCCCCCTCACAACATGTTTCTGTGAGAGCTGTAATTCAGCACAGCCAAAAACTACTGCAATGAGTCCCACCAAACATGCACTTCTGATAAGCTTTGAGGGACATTGGGAGTAAGACCCCACACACTTATACGCTATCTCTGATTCAGTCTCATTAGTATGCTATAAACTCTCTCACTCTCTCCCATTCTGAAGCTTAGCACACACACACACACACACACACACACACACACACACACACACACACACACACACACACTCCCAGTGTGAGTTTGACAGGTATTGTGTCTGCCTCTGGATTAGCTTGGATCCTGCACTAATTATCCCATAGAAGAAGTGTCCTAGTGCAAAGCCATGTAATACCCAGGTCCTATAGGTCACACGTGTTTAGGTTGGGCTAAGAGCAGTGTCAAGGTGAGCGACGGTAGTGTGCATAGCATGGATTTACAGCTCTGTGTGTGTGTGTGTGTGTCGCCGAGGTTAAGAATACAGGTTGGTGATAGAAATGGCTTGTCCTTCATCAAGCACTCTGTTGTGTCGAGTGGTGATATGTTTTTTAGTATTATTTGTGAGTATTATGTGTACAGGGAATGGTTAAATCCTCTTGATGGAGGCTGTACACAAACACAGTGGAAATTGTCAAGCATATGTAGTTGGAATTGAGTAAAATTCTGATTTTGTATAATAACTAAAACATACTTGCATGCACACACACATGCGGACACAGACAATTATACGTCGGCATATTCTTTCATATTTCTCGTCTCTCACTGTACCTTGGGTAGCAAAAAAATTGATCAGTTTGTCTCCATCTGGCTTGGCATTTTACCCAATATAAATCATGGAGAAAGAAATATGATCTGCAGTATGCAGCATGCTTTGCAATAACAGCCTTCATTCGGTTGGCAGAACGTTGCTCTCCAACAGGAACTGGACGCCAACAGAACTAAATTAAACAGTATTTTGTGCTTCTCGCTCCCTGAATTGCCAGTTTGTAAAGTGTTTTGGCCTAGTTGTGGTGTCGTTGTGACCACTGGCTATTTTGGTTCTGTCGTCCTAACAGCCATCTGTGTGTATTAAAATCCCCATGGCGAGAACATCTGTGTCTTTGATGGTGAGGAGGACAGTGTTCATCTCCCAATCCCACTGCCAGAGTGGTTTAAGCTGAAGTACTGCTGCTTTAACTAGCCATCTCCCCGCAGAGTCAACTTTTATTTGTGTCATTGTATATACTGTAATAGCTTATTTGTTTTTAGCAAAAACGTCCTCACCTTTGATGTTGCAAATGACAATACGGAGACAAACAAATATTTTACGTCAAGATGGAGATTAAACATAATTTAAGTGATAATGAGTTGATGTGAGTCAGTGAATCATTTGATTTACAGAACAACATGGCATCCAAGGCAACTTGGCAGGTTCTCATTTCAAGAAAAAAATATTCCCCCCTCCCCCTCTCACACTCACCCTACCCGTGGCGAGTCGAACTGAGGCCGAAGCCGTGTGGTAATCGCGTCATGTGCCACTTAGGCATGCAATCAAACAGTGACCCGGGGCCATGAACAAGAGCAGCCATGATCAGGAAGTAGCAGCCCTCTCAGCCCTCTCATGCAGAATTCACCACACTCCAATTAAAAGAAGGAGTGAAGACAGAAAGAATATGAATGACTTGCTGCTCTAATTCCTAGCTTCTAGGGAACATAACGCTAGTGGCATCAACAGGCAGCAGAGAGCAATTTGGTCTGATTGCTGTTAAACATGAAGGCTAGCTAGTGGACATAATCAAGCACTAAATGAATTTGCATTTCATTTGCTTGGGTTATTTGCATCTTGGTTTAATGAGGGAGTGGTGGAAATGTGGAGGCTGTTAACAAGTTGCAATGACGGGCCGACATGTTCATGTGGATTGTCCTCTCTGACCATAGAGATCCTATTAAATTACTACTGTATTCTAATTCCTACTTCTATGTCTCGACATCCTACTTAATGCCTTGACATTAAGCTGATATTATACTGACACAAACAATGGCAATATAGTGATAATGGATATGGACTCATATGCAGGAATGAAAATACTTTATATAATATAAATATTCATATTTGTAAAAAATATTGTGGGAAATTATTTTGAAAGATACTTATTATCAAAAACACTGACATTGTGAAAAATATGTTATCTCTAGCCCCTTCCCAGTGTAGCATACTTTGAATACACTACATAACTGTATACTGTAGCCCATATTAGCTTTGTAACATTGAACGTGCAGCAGAGTCACAGTCAGCATATTTCTCCAGGATTAATAAACTATTTGCTAATGATCCCCTTTCATACCTAACAGGATTGTAAGCCGATCCAGAGCTTCCTCAATGTCCTGTTAGCCCACATTCTTTTTTTCTCCCATTCGTAATTTCCTGTAACATTCTTTATGTGCTTTGAATTAAAAAGGCTGAATGTAGTAAGAGTGAGATTTTGAATTAGGTACAGTAAGAATGATAATTTGTTTAAGCCTGGACTTCAAGGATACAGAGATACCATGGAAATACGGGCTGTAAAATAAAGTGTTTCTATATCCTTTAAGATGTTATGAAAGCTTGACTAAAGTCAAGTGTTGCCAAATACAACATCTCAATTATCCTTATTTCCAAGACCCTTATATTATTGAGCCATTAGCTAACAGTAATACACACACACACTTGAGAAGAACCCAAACAAACAGAAACAAGCTCTTTAGCTCTTTTCACAGGTGGTTGCACACCATGCACAGTGCCTTCTCCACATCAGCACCCAGAAAACGTGTGAGCACTGTTCCATGACATGAGCGCAGTCAGTGCAAATGCACTGTTAACTCTATAATGAGGATGGCTCAACAAACATAATTAATGAGACAATTCAAAATGGCAGTCTTAACCCACTGGACACACCATGTCATATCAACGTGGCTAATTGGGTAATATTCGGTTGAGACGTTGATCAATTCAATTACAACATATAGTCACCCACTCAAAAAGACAGCCAAAAGTTAGTTTAATTTCCAATGTGTTATCACTATGATTCAACCATCTAAAATCACAACCAAATTCCAATGGGAAAACAATGTCTGATGTTTGGTTTATTTATACAACAGATTAATGTGTTATCACTGTGCTTCATCTAATAGCAGAACCAAATGACCTGGATTGCAGTTGAGATTACATTAAAAGTACATGGTGCAATTGATCAATGCCGTTAGAGATTCTGCACAGATTATTACAGTTGTGAAGATCTCCACAGACCTGCGACGACCTATGCATGCTATCTTGAACAGCTTTATATGATTACATAAGAAAACATTTACAGTTACTAACCTCAAAATGTGTCCATGGATGCTACTCAATTTAAGGTTGAATGTTACATTAGTTTGTAAAATTATCCTTAACTTTAGGCTATTTACAGTGCCTTCAGAAAGTATTCACACCCCTTGACTTTTTTCACATTTTGTTGTGTTACAGCCTACACACAATACCCTAATAATGTAAAAAAATAAAAATAATAAGTTGTATGGACTTACTCTGTGTGCAATAATAGTGTTTAACGTGATTTTTGAATGACTGCCTCATCTCTGTACTCTACACATACAATTATCTGTAAGGTCCCTCAGTCGAGCAGTGAATTTCAAACACAGATTCAACCACAAAGACCAGGGAGATTTTCCAATGCCTCACAAAGAAGGGCAACTATTGGTAAAAATAAAATAAAAAAAGCAGACATTGAATATCCCTTTGAGCATAATGAAGTTATTAATTACAGTTTGGATGGTGTATCAATACACCCAGTCATTACAAATATACAGGTGTCCTTCCAAACTCAGTTGCCGGAGAGGAAGGAAACCGCTCAGGGATTTCACCATGAGGCCAATTACTCCACAATACTAACCTAATTAACCAAGTGAAAAGAAGGAAGCCTGTACAGAATAAACATATTCTAAAACATGCATCCTGTTTGCAACAAGGTACTAAAGTAATACTGCAAAAAATGTGGCATAGCAATTAACTTTTTGTCCTGAATACAACATCTTATATTTGGGGCAAATCCAATATAACACATTACTGAGTACCACTTTCCATATTTTCAAGCATAGCGGTGGCTGCATCATGTTATGGGTATGCTTGCAATCACTAAGGACTGGGGAGCTTTTCAGGAAAAAAAATTAACGGAATGGAGCTAAGCACAGGCAATATCCTAGAGTTTTACCTGGTTGAGTCTGCTTTCCACCAGACACTGGGAGATGAATTCACCTTTCAGCAATACAGTGTTGTTCTGAGTGGTTACAGTTTTGACATAAATCCATGGCAAGACCTGAAAATAGTTTTCTAGCAATGATCAACAACCAATTTGACAGAGCTTGAAGAATTTGGAAAAGAATAATGGGCGAATGTTGCGCAATACAGGTGTGGAAAGCTCTTAGAGATTTACCCTTTGTGACGAGTACTGAGTATACGAAGAGGCAGGACACAGACGCAGGAATTAACAAGGTCAAGGTTTACTTAACAATGAGAACGAGAAATAACAAACATAGAGTAAACGACACGAAGCTTAACAATCACACACAACATCATACAGAACAGTCCAGGGCTAAATAGGGGTGGTGATGAGATGAGGTGCAGGTGCGCTGGAGGTGATTAGGGTGTGTTGGGTTTCCATTCCGGTGTTGCCGAGGTGGTGCGCTCAGACCGGTTGCTCAGTAGACTGCTGGAGGGGAGCAACGGGAGGAGACGTGACAGTACCCCCCCCCGGACGTGCGGCTCCAGCCACTGGACGTCGCCGGCCAGGAGGACAACCCCGAGGACGAGGAGCGGGCCGGTCAGGGTGGTGATGGTGGAAGTCCCGAATTAGGTTGGGGTCCAGAACGTCCCCAGCCGGAAACCAGCTCCTCTCCTCAGGACCATACCCCTCCCAGTCCACCAGGTAATGGAGCCGTCCCCCACGGAACCTGGAGACCAGCAGGTCCCTCACCGCATACGCCGGACTCCCGTCAATGTCCAGGGGTAGAGGAGGCGTACGCTGGGGGACGGCATCCGCCAGAAGACCAGGAACCACCGGCCTGAGGAGAGACATATGAAAAGTGGGTGAGACACGGTAGTGAGGGGGAAGGAGCAGCCGGTATGATACTTTATTTATCGGCCGGAGGACCTTAAATGGCCCCACAAACCAGGGGCTCAGTTTCTTGCAGGGCAGGCGGAGAGGGAGGTTTTTTGTGGACAGCCAGACACGATCCCCAGGCTGGAATACAGGGGCCTCACTGCGTTGGCAGTCGGCTTGGTCCTTCTGCCAACGAATGGCCCTCTGGAGATGGACATGGGCGGTGTCCCAGACCTGTCCGGCCTTGTTGAACCACTCGTCGACAGTGGGCACATCGGTCTGGCTGGGTGTCCAAGGGGCCAGGGCCAGCTGGTACCCCAGGACGCTCTGGAAGGGAGTGAGCCCTGTGGAGCCCCGTGGAGAAATGAACTAAGGAGTTCTGGGCATATTCTGCCCAGGGAAGAAACCTCGTCCACTCACCCTGCCAGTCCTGACAGTGGCAATGAAGAAACCTACCCAGCTCCTGTTTCATGCGCTCTACCTGCCCATTCGACTGAAGCCTATACCCAGAAGTGAGGCTGGCCCAATCTTCTCCAGGAAAGCCTTCCACACTCGGGAGGTGAATTGGGGGCCACGGTCCGAGACGATGTCCTACGGAAGTCCATAATGCTGGAAGACCTGTTGGAACAGAACCTCAGTGACCTGGAGAGCAGAAGGAAGAACAGTTAGTGGCAAAAGATGGCATGATTTGGAGAACCGATCTACGATCTGGTGAAGCCATCAGAACGTGGAAGGTCAGTGACAAAGTCTATGGACAGGTGTGACCAAGGTCGCTGAGGCACTGGGAGAGGAACTAGTTTGCCTGCCGGGGTGTTCTGAGGTGTCTTCGTTTGGACACATACGGAACAGGAGTTGACATAGCGGGAGACATCAGAAGCCAAGGTGGGCCACCATTATTTTTGGGCTAGAGAATGCAAGGTGCGCGTTATACCAGAGTGCCCTGCCGTAAGGGTGGTGTGCGCCCAGATCAGCAGGCGGTCACGGATACTGGTGGGTACATACACGCGCCCCGGAGGGGCGTTGGCAGGCGCTGGGTCCTCCTGAGCCACCAGGCTGATGTCTTCGTCCACATCCCAAACGACAGGTGCAACGATGAGAGACGATGGCAGGATAGGACCCCCCAGATCCTTCCTTTCTCCGGTATGTTGAATCCTGGAGAGTGCGTCGGCCTTCACATTCTGGGATCCTGGGCAGTAGGACAGAATGAATTGGAAGCCAGTGAGCAATTGGGCCCACCTGGCTTGACGAGAGTTCATCCATTTCGCTGCCCGTATGTGCTCCAAATTCCGATGGTCAGTAAGAATCCGGAATGGATGGACTGCGCCCTCCAGCCAATGTCTCCATTCCTCCAGAGCGAGGACCACCGCCAACAGCTCCCTGTCTCCAACTCCATAGTTCCTCTCTGCGGGGTAAGCTTTTTAGAGAAAAAGGCACAGGGATACATTTTCTCTGGCTTACCGTGCCATTGGGAGAGGACCACACCCACGCCCTCCTCCGATGCGTGCACCTCCAGGATGAAAGGACGAGATGGATCTGGGTGTTTTAGGATGGCCGCTGTGGTGAACCTCTCCTTCAGCCTCTTGAAGGCAGCGTCAGCCTCAGGGTTCCAGGCCAGCTTCTGAGGCCCACCCTTAAGGAGAGAGGTGAGCGGGGCGGCTATGGAGCTGAACGCCTGATGAAACGCCGGTAGGAATTAGCGAAGCCCAGGAAGCTCTGTAGGCCCTTGATGGTGGTGGGAACTGGCCATGACCTGACGGCGTCCATCTTCACTCCTTCCATGAACACCTCCTGAGGACTGATCTGGTATCCCAGGAAGGAGATGGCCTGTTGGTGGAATTCGCATTTCTCCCCCTTCACCAACAGGCTGTGTTCCCGGAGGCGGAGTAGGACAGCTCGGACGTCCCTGATGTGCTCCTCGAACATAGCCGAATAGATCAGGATATCGTCAATGTACACCACCACCTGTCTGCTCAGCATGTCCCGGAACATGTCATTGACGAAGGACTGGAACACAGAAGGTGCGTTGGCGAGGCCGTAGGGCATGACATAGTATTCATAGTGGCCTGAGGTAGTGCTGAATGCCGTCTTCTACCCGTCTCCTTCCCGGATTCGGATCAGGTTGTAGGCACTCCTCAGGTCCAACTTGGTAAAGTACCGGGCCCCTCGTAGCTGCTCAATGACCGACGGAACCAGAAGGAGGGGGTGCCAGTACTTGGTGGTGACTGCGTTCAGCCCCCGGTAGTCAATGCATGGTCTCAGTCCTCCGGTTTTTTTTGGCCACGAAGAAGAAGCTGGCGGAGGCAGGAGAGGTAGAGCGTCTGATGAACCCCTGTTTCAGGGTCTCCGCCAGTCCCAGGGCCTGTGAGGAGGGAGACACATAGCCTTTAATGAAGAGAAGACATCGGAGAGATCTGCGTACTCACGTGGAATGTTGGGCTGGAGGGCGGACTCCGGACTCTCCACTGACGTGGAACAGATAAAGTGAAAACTGTAGCAGGAAGCTGCTACATTTAGTAGTTTTACCGTCATAGCGCTCCGGTAGGGCGAGGGTTCCCGCAGAAGTGGGTGATAGCACGGGAACAGGTGGATTGGGGGCACTCGCCGCTCCCTGAGGTGGAACTGGAGCGCTGGGCAGATTATGCAGAGTTTGGAGCACTTCCTGCATGGCGGCGTTCAACTGGGCAAGCTGCTGCTGGTGCTGGTCGAGGCACTGGGAAACTCCTGCTGCATCCATTTTCGTTGGGTGTGTGATTCTGTGATGAGTACTGAGTATACGAAGAGGCAGGACACAGATGCAGGAATTAACAAGGTCAAGGTTTACTTAACAATGAGAACAAGAAATAACAAACATAGAGTAAACGACACGAAGCTTAACAATCACACACAACATCATACAGAACAGTCCAGGGCTAAATATGGGTGGTGATGAGATGATGGTGCGCTGGAGGTGATTAGGGTGCGTTGGGTTTCCATTCCGGTGTTGCCGAGGTGGTGCGCTCAGACAGGTGGCTCAGGGGAGCAACGGGAGGAGACGTGACACCCTTAAAGACTCACAGCTGTAATTGCTGACAATGGTGATTCTAACATGTATTGACTCAGGGGTTTGAATACTTATCTCATCAAGATTATTGAGTGTTTTATTTTTCATGATTTGTTTTTACAAATGTTAGAATTTTTCTACCACTTTGACATTACAGATTATTTTGTGTAGATCGTTGATAAAAAATTACAATTAAGTCAATTTTAATCTCACTGTGTAACACAACAAAATGTGGAATAAGTCAAGGGGTGTGAATACTTTATGAAGGCACTGTCCTGTATTACAAAATTACACTGAACAAAAAATATAAACGCAACATGCAACAATTTCAAAGATTTTACTGAATTCATTAGGCCCTAATCTATGTATTTCACATGACTGGGAATACAGATATGCATCTGTTGGTCACAGATACCTTTAAAAAAAAGGTAGGGGCGTGGATCAGAAAACCAGTCAGTATCTGGTGTGACCTCCATTTGCCTCATGCAGCATGACACATCTCCTTCGCATAGAGTTGATCAGGCTGTTTATTTGTGGCCTGTGGAATGTTGTCCCACTCCTCTTCAATGGCTGTGCAAAGTTACTGGATATTGTCTGGAACTGTTACATGCTGTCGTACACGTCGATCCAGAGCATCCCAAACATGCTCAATGGGGGACATGTCTGGCGAGTATGCAGGCCATGGAAGAACTGGGACATTTTCAGCTTCCAGGAATTGTGTACAGATCCTTGCGACATGGGGCCATGCATTATTATGCTGAATCATGAGGTGATGGTAGCGGATGAATTGCACGACAATGAGTCTCAGGATCTCGTTAACGATATCTCTGCGCATTCATATTGCCATCGATACAATACAATTGTGTTCATTGTCCGTAGCTTATGCCTACCCATGCCAAAACCCCACCGCCACCATGGGGCACTGAACGCTGTTCACAGCGTTGACATCAGCAAAATGCTCGCCCACACAACACCATACACACTGTCTGCCATCTGCCCGGTACAGTTGAAACTGGGATTCATCCGTGAAGATCACACTTCTCCAGCATGCCAGTGTGCCAAGGTGAGCATTTGCCCACTGAAGTCTTTTACGACGCTGAACTGCAGTCAGGTCAAGACCCTGGTGAGGACGACGAGACGGTTTCTGACAGTTTGTGCAGACCTTCTTCAGTTGTGCAAACCCACAATTTCATCAGCTGTCCTAGTGGCTGGTCTCAGACGATCCCGCAGGTGAAGAAGCCGGATGTGGAGGTCCTGGGCTGGCGTGGCTACACGTGGTCTGCGGTTATGAGGCCGGTTGGACGTACTGCCAAATTCTCTAATACGATGTTGGAGGTGGCTTGTGGTAGAGAAATTAACATTACATTCTCTGGCAACAGCTCTGGTGGACATTCCTGCAGTCAGCATGCCAAAAACACACTCCCTCAAAACTTGAGACAACTGTGGCATTGTGTTGTGTGACAGAACTGCACATTTTAGAGTGACCTTTTATTGTCCCCAACACAAGGTGCACCTGTGTAATGATCATGCTGTTTATTCAGCTTCTTGCCACACCTGTCAGGTGGATGGATTATCTTGGCAATGGAGAAATGCTCACTAACAGGGATGTAAACTCATTTGTGCACAACATTTGAGAGAAATAAGCTTATTTGTGCATATGAGACAGTTCTGGGATCTTTTATTTCAGCTCATGAAACATGGGACCAACACTTTACTTATTTTTGTTCAGTGTAATATTGAATTGTGTTTGGTTGACAATGCAACCAAATATCAACAATTAAAGGAGATGTATGTATAGTTCTATCTGAGCCACTGGCTTAAACCCATTCTTTAGCTTTTATTTTTGGTTGAGTTGGAGACATGAATCCAACATATAATTTGTTAACTTGTCGACAAGTTACCAGACAAGTTATTGTATTTCAAAAGTGATATTGAATTGTGTTTGGTTGTCAATGCAACAAAATATTAACATTTGACAGAGATGTATCTTCTGCTTGGATAGTTCCATCTGTGCTACTTATTTAATCTGGATTTAATTCCAGTTTGTCTACAAATTAATAATTGATATGTTGGATTCACATCTCAATCGTAACCAAAAATCAAAGTTAAAGAATAGGACTAAATAAAATCAAACTTTAAATAAAGTTTGATTTGATTTAGTCATATTCTTTCACTTAGATTTTTGGTTGAGATGGAGATATTAATCCAACATAGACTACATGACCAAAAGTATGAGGACACCTGCCTTGTCGAACATCTCATTCCAAAATCATGGGCATTAATATGGAGTTGGTCCCCCCTTTGCTGCTATAACATCCTCCACTCTTCTGGGAAGGCTTTCCACTAGATGTTGGAACATTGCTGCGGGGACTTTCTCCATTCAGCCACGAGCATTAGTGAGGTCGGGCACTGACGTTGGGTGATTAGACCTGGCTTGCAGTCTGCGTTCCAATTCATCCCAAAGGTGTTCGCCAGTCAAGTTCTTCCACACCGATCTCGACAAACCATTTCTGTATGGACCTCGCTTTGTCTAGAATCGTCTATAATGTAATTGTAGGCTATAGCGTTAATATTTCCCTTCACTGGAACTAAGGGGCCTAGCCCAAACCTTAAAAAACAGCCCCAGACCATTATTCCCCCTCCACCAAACTTTACAGTTGGCACTATGCATTCGGGCAGGTAGCATTCTCCTGGCATCCACCAAACCCAGATTAGTCCGTCCGACTGCCAGACAGTGAAGTGTGATTCATCACTCCAGAGAATGCGTTTCCACTGCTCCAGAGTCCAATGGCGGCAAGCTTTACACCACTTCAGCTGACACTTGGCATTACATATGGTGATCTTAGGCTTGTGTGCGGCTGCTCAGCCATGGAAACCCATTTCATGAAGCTCCAGACAGTTCTTGTGATGACGTCGCTTCCAGAGGCAGTTTGGAACTCGGTAGTGAGTGTTGCAACCGAGGTCAGACGATTTGTACGCGCTACGTCCAATTCTTTGAGCTTGTGTGGCCTACCACTTCGCGGTTGAGTTGTTGTTGATCCTAGACGTTTCCACTTCACAATAACAGCACTTGCAGTTGACCGGGGCAGCTCTAACAGGGCGGAAATTTGATGAACTGACTTGTTGGAAAGGTGGCATCCTACAACGGTGCCACGTTGAAAGTCACTGAGCTCTTCAGTAAGGCCATTCTACTGCCAATGTTTTCCTATGGAGATTGCAAAGCTGTGTGTTCGATTTTATACACCTGTCAGCAACGGATGTGGCTGAAATAGCCGAATCCACTAATTTGAAGGGGTGTCCACGTACTTTTGTATATTTAGTGTATCAATTAATGCCAGACTGTCATTGGCACAGATGGAACTATCCAAGCAGAAGATACATCTCCTTCAAATGTTGATATTTGGCTGCATTGACAACCAAACTAAATTTGATACCACTAAATATAATTACATTTGAAATCAACCAGAGCTTGAAACCCTAGGCCTATTGCATTGTCTATTTGTAGTGGAATTCTGGGTTGAATTGAAAAAATAGCTGTTCATGACTTTGCAAATGCTATGTAGGCCTAAATCGCATCATTGAGGATATATGAGTGATAAAGTATGGACACATTTCATTTGCTCTGTTAAACCTACCCTTTAGAAATTACTTTGATAGCAGCAGTGAATCTATTTAGTTTTTAAGTGGAGATCTCTCAACAATCATTACATATGCACTACCGGTCAAAAGTTTTAGAACACCAAGGGTTTTTCTTAATTTTTACTATTTTCTACATTGTAGAATAATAATGAAGACATCAAAATGATGAAATAACACATATGGAATCATGTAGTAACCAAAAAAGTGTTAAACAAATCAAAATATATTTTATATATTTCAAATAGCCACCCTTTGCCTTGATGACAGCTTTGCACACTCTTGGCATTCTCTCAACCAGCTTCATGAGGTAGTCACCTGGAATCCATTTCAATTAACAGGTGTGCCTTCTTAAAAGTTAATTTGTGGAATTTCTTTCCTTCTTAATGCGTTTGAGCCAATCAGTTGTGTTGTGACAAGGTAGGGTGGGTATACAGAAGATAGCCCTATTTGGTAAAAGACAAGTCCATATTATGGCCACAACAGCTCAAATAAGCAAAGAGAAACGACAGTCCATCATTACTTTAAGACATGAAGGTCAGTCAATACGGAACATTTCAATAACTTTTAAAGTTTCTTAAAGTGCAGTCGCAAAAACCATGAAGCGCTATGATGAAACTGGCTCTCATGAGGACAGCCACAGGAATGGAAGACCCTGAGTTACCTATGCTGCAGAGGATAAGTTCATTAGACTAACCAGCCTCAGAAATTGCAGTCCAAATATATGCTTCACAGAGTTTAAGTAACAGATACATCTCAACATCAACTGTTCAGAAGAGACTGTGTGAATCAGGCCTTCATGGTTGAATTGCAGCAAATAAACCACTACTAAAGGACACCAATAAGAAGAAGAGACTTGCTTGGGCCAAGAAATACGAGAAATGGACATTAGACTGGTGGAAATTTGTCCTTAGGTCTGGAGTCCAAATTTGAGATTTTTGGTTCCAACTGCCGTGTCTTTGTGAGACGTGGTGTGGGTGAACGGATTATCTCTGCATGTGTATTTCCCACCGTAAAGCATAGAGGAGGAGGTGTTATGGTGTGGGGGTGCTTTGCTGGTGACACTGTCTGTGATTTATTTACAATTCAAGGCACTTAACCAGCATGGCTACCACAGAATTCTGCAGCAATACGCCATCTGGTTTGGGCTTAGTGGGACTATCATTTGTTTTTCAACAGGACAATGACCCAACACACCTCAAGGCTGTGTAAGGGCTATTTTACCAAGAAGGAAAGTGATGGAGTGCTGCATCAGATGACTTGGCCTCCACAACCCCCGACCTCAACCAAATTAAGATGGTTTGGGATGAGTCGGACTGCAGACTGAAGGAAAAGCAGCCAACAAGTGCTCAGCATATGTGGGAACTCCTTTTGGAAAATCATTCCAGGTGAAGCTGGTTGAGAGAATGCCAAGAGTGTGCAATGCTGTCATCAAGGCAAAGGGTGGCTATTTGAACAATCTCAAATATAAAATATATTTTGATTTGTTTAACACTTTTTTGGTTACTACATGATTCCATATGTGTTATTTCATAGTTTTGATGTCTTCACTATTATTCTACAATGTAGAAAATAGCAAAAATAAAGAAAAACCCTTGAATGAGTAGGTGTTCTAAAACTTTTGACCAGTAGTGTACATTTTTGTCATTTATCAGACTCTCTTATGCAGAGCGACATACAGGAGCAATTAGGGTTAAGTGCCTTGCTCAAGGGCAAGATTTGTCACCTAGTCGGCTCGGGGATTCGAACCAGCGACCTTTCGGTTGGTTGAATCCCTGGATGAGAGACCAAAGGGTAGCTGTAGCTGGATCAATTCTCCAGTAGAAGGTGCTGCCCAGCCTATTGTTTTTTTTCTGGTAGTTGATATACCGTTGAAGATCTGATATTGTTTTGAAGGTACAAATTCAACATATTTTATACAGGGTTTGTCTATGTTGAAATTAACCATAATGACATAATCCTGTGGTAAAAAATTTCGTGTCACAATACGTGTCACAATACGTTGACAAATTAAGTTGAAACAATGTTGATTCAACCAGTTTGTGCCCAGTGGGAAGTAATCATCACTTAGGCTATTAACTTGATGACAGAGTCAGAAAAAATAAGATGAAAAGAAAAGAGAGTCAAAAGAGAAAGCTACTTTATGACTGACTGACACTGTCAGTGTTCGTTCTGGCATTGCAGCTTGCATCACTGGACCTGTTTTGCACATGTACTTCGCAATTGCACTGCGGACAGCATTTTGTGTAAACTGTGAATGCTTGTCTTGTAGCAGTTAAATAAGAACAATTAAGCCTGTAGAGAAGAGCATAGTCTTTGATTGTGCAAAGAAGGTAGGCTAATCATGCTGAGAAACACGATGTCAAGGCAGACCTGAACACGCTCTGATCCAGCACGTCTCACCTCCTGCTCTTTGAAGTGAGGAAATTATTCAGGGCATTTCTATTTTCCACTTTTATTTATCTAGTTGCCATGTTCATGCATACCCTCCCTTCTAACATGAATATAAATTAGTAAAGGAGGTAGCTGTTGTCCTTGTCTCAACATATTTTCATTCTTGTTTTGTAGAAGGGAATTTATTCAACCAAAAATAAATATTACCCTATGTATGCTAACTGTATAAGGAAATGATTCCCTTTTGCTGACATATACAGTATAAACAGCTTTTAAAATGAGAAGACAAATGTTCTTGCTTATAAAGTTTGCTACACTATTTGTCTTTGTCTATTGAAATGATAGATACCCTTGCGGAGATCACATCCATTCTGATTCCGTCCACTTTTGATTTACATTGTCAACTAACGTGAATTCAACGTGAAATCCCCCCCCCCCCCAAATTCACCATGTCATTGGATTTAGATTAAAAGTTGGGTGAAGAAATGACGAAATGTCCTTACGTTGTCCACTTTTTTCAAATCCAATCAGTTTTCCACATTGAGTCAACATCATCACATATAATTTTTTGGGTTGAAATTATGTGGAAACGACATTGATTCAACCAATTTTGCCCAATTTTGGCATATCCACAGACAATAGCCTGTAACTTTTGCTCTTTGTCCTTTCCTCAGTTCTGTAATGGGACTGTGGGATCAGTTTCCCCCAATAGTCACACTCCCTTAAGCTTGCACTCTCCTCCAATTTGTTTCACTACATATGTTACACCAGAGCTGTGACATCTTGTTGTCTCAAAGATACTGTAGAGTAACAAAGACACAGGGGTACTACTGCAACATGAGCTGTGAAGTAAGAGAGTAGCACGCTTATGTAGATGCAGTTTTATTAATGCAACAGGACGGCCTAACTGCCATCTAGCTCTTTTGTTACAGACCTCTGTAGTATTGTTAGTTACAGTACTAATGTCATGTTTCTCATTATTATGTTGTATCATGGACTGGCACACTATTGTCTTAGGGACTGCTTGGCCCAAGCTTACACAGTGATACAAAGATACACAGAGTGTACAAAACATTAGGAACACCTTCCTAATATTGAGTTGCACCCCACTTTGCCCTCAGAACAGCCTCAATTTGTTGGGGGCATGGACTCTACAAGGTGTCGAAAGCATTCCATAGGGATGCTGGCCCATGTTGACTCCATTGCTTCCTACAGTTGTGTCAAGTTGGCTGGATGTCCTTTGGGTGGTGGACCATTCTTGATACACACGGTACTGTATATCCACAAATAAAATGCTTCAGAAGTCATGTCAGCTGAGAGAAACAATGGACCAATATACAGTACCACAGGTTGAGAAACCAAATGACATTACATCTTACAATGTAGATCAAATGATGATGCCATGTTGTTTTGCTTGTGTGGAGTGGCTTTTCTGTGACTGACTTGGGAATGGTGAGCTATCAGGGAAGCCCCCTCTGATAACATCGACACACCCCACAAGCTGGAGAAGGACAATTAGCATACAGCATGCTTTGCTCTGCTGTCATGGTGGTGACATTTCCATCGCAGCTCACTGCTACTAGACGGTAGCTTGTCTTTGTTCAATGCGTGTCAAATCAGTCTGGAACTGGGGATGGTGAGGGGGGTTGTCATGGTTTTGTTCAGGGTGGTAAGAGTTGAAGGAAACGTTAGATTAATGTTTACATTTCATCCAATAATTAATGTGATGGTCATCGAAGCTAACCGTTTTGGTTCCCAGAATGTTTCTGGTGCAGTAGGTTAGGGATAATGTTTGTATTTCTATATTTGTTGATTTTGGGGTGAACTATTTTTAAAATGTTTACTCTAAAACCAGGTTCACATCAATTCTGCACTGATTCACAAACATGAGAAGTGAATGGAGCACAGCACATGATGTGAGAGCCATTAGCAGTCAATACATTAATTCATATCCTTTTCTATTCTTGCCACTCATACTGTCATACTGTATCTATTCCTCTTGCACAAGGGATAACCTGATTCAACATTAAGTATGATGGATACATTCCAGTGGAATTCCAGTATTATATCTACTGATCTAATGGGACTTGCTAGACTGACTATGATGATGAAGGAGTCAAATGAACGTCAGGATGTTGCTGCCCATCCGTCATATTAATTGCATTTATATGTCATTATCTCTGTTCGGTAATGGAAGTTACTCGCGGCGTGTTTTGGTGTCCCCAGCTGATGTACAGTAATTTAGTTAGAACCAAAGTTCCTCTCTCCCTAGCAAACTGCAAAAGGAGTGCTATGTTTTCTCATCTCTTGTCAAACATTCACTTCCCGTACTACTTAATGTTATTTGTCAGTGTATTTATTAAACATGTGTTTTTCGTTTCCGACCTATCGATTCGGTGACAGCGAAAGGTTACTTGGCTTAAAGAAGTCACCTCCTAATGGACTGAGATCAAAACATTTTTAAGACAAACATATTTTTAGGTTATTGATTTTTGAACTGAAATGATATGTCTGCAGGAAGAGAGAAGAGATGCTGCTTGTTTTTCTTTTTAATTCAGTTCAAAGTCATTTTCAGTAACAGTCATGTCCTGTACTCTACTGTACTGAACTCTACTCTACTGTGCTGTGCTACACTGTACTCTACTGTACTCTACTGAGCTCTACAGTGCTGTACTTTGATGTACAAACTTGTGAAACATACTGTGCCTTCAGAAAGTATTCACACCCCTTGACCTTTTCCACATTTTGTTGTTTTACAGCCTGAATTTTCAATTGATTAAATTTATATTTTATGTCACTGGCCGACACACAATACTACATAATGTCAAACTGGAATAATGTTTTCCGAAATGTTTACAAATTAATAAAATATTTGAAGCTGAAATGTCTTGAGTCAATAAGTATTCAACCCCTTTTTTATGGCAAGTTCAGGTCACATTTCTACAGATCAGGAACCCATGATGAAATTCCGTTAACGCAATGCCGTTACCGGGTGTAAATCCACTTCACATACTGTAATTCAATAACCATAAGATATTTTTTCAGTCAATGTGTCATGTCATAGCTGACACTCCATTCTTTTTGCAGACATCGTTGAGTCTTTGGAAAACGTGGACACAAATAACTGAGGGAGTTTTTACAGAAATTCTGTTATCAGTAAACAGTATCTGCACATCTACACAGTTCTTCCAGTAAATGTGTTTTTGGAAAAATATCAGTGTAAATTGTTAAAAGTCGTCCTTGTGCATAGAGTTGTATGGTTTAAACTTTGAAATCAATGGTTTTTGTTTGGCATACATTATAAGTGAAAAATCGGAGTCTCAGCGCATTTCCGTTACCATGGAATTGCCCATATGCATTTTTCCCCAATCTACATACAGTACATTACATAGAAGTCAGTGCTCTGTATAATCATAGTTGCCTCGAATGTTTCTATACTGTTCAGAATAGCCATCTTGCTGAATAGCATTCCATCTATGGCTTTATTCTGCCTGTTGTTTGGCAGAAGCCATTTGATTTGTGGTGGGCCATATTCACGATAATGTCAGATAGATCCAAGGTAGATCCCTAATGAGGTGTCACAAGGTTTTATTGACTGACTCCTCCCCTGGGCAGTGATACGCAGCCGTAATGAGGCTGAGACTGAAGCTAGGTCCCCCATTAGACACAGTAGATATTCATATTCATTTAGATATAGATAAGGGAAAAGTCATAAACAGGCCTTAACCTTGGATGCACATTTTATTTGCTCCTAAAAATAATTAACCCCTTAGGGCAAGGTGATTGACCTCATTCACCTAAATGGAAATGCATAGAAACGACCTTGGATGCATGTACGTGGACATAATGGATTTTTATATTTGAATATCTTTCCTAATTTGTCTGAAATATAGATTTTATGTCTCTCCTGTTCTGCTAATTGACAATGGCTGTCAGGTAACTGAGAGAATGAAACTGTAAAGATGAGATGGGGGTGTCGGTAGTATTTTCTATCTGTGGTCTATTGTCTATGGATGGACCTTGGATGCATGTACAGAAATATGGATCACGGATTTGTTCCAATACAGATTTTATGTCTCACGTGTTCTGCTAATAGAGAATGGCTAATGTCAATTAACTGGCTGTCATCATGAAGATGGGATGGACGTATTTGATTGTATTTTTATCTATTGTCTTGCTTAGCATGTCGAAGCTGCCAGAATAATGTGAAAGTGGACAAGGATCCATCCTTCCTTAACCACAGGTTTATTTATGACCGGCGCTTCAGCTTTGATTTGCTCAGCTAATCTCTCCCCCGTAGTGACAGGGAAGGCTCCTGTCATTTAAAAATAGACAATCAATGTGCCGAGAATTGTATTGACAAACCCTGTGCCTTCTCACTTTTTCTTCTTCGCTTAGTTAATGATTTGTTTTCCAGATTGCTTGCTTCCATTTCATCCAGGGAATAGATGAATATTTTTATTTTATTTATTTTATTTCACCTTTATTTAACCAGGTAAGCCAGTTGAGAACAGGTTCTCATTTACAACTGCGACCTGGCCAAGATAAAGCAAAGCAGTGCAATAAAAACAACACTGAGTTACATATGGGGTAAAAAACATAAAGTCAAAAATACAACAGAAAATATATATACAGTGTGTGCAAATGTAGCAAGTTATGGAGGTAAGGCAATAAATAGGCTATAGTGCAAAATAATTACAATAGTATTAACACTGGAATGCTAGATGTGCAAGAGATTATGTGCAAATAGAGATACTGGGGTGCAAAAGAGCAAAATAAATAACAATATAGGGATGAGGTAGTTGGGTGGGCTAATTTCAGATGGGCTGTGTACAGGTGCAGTGATCGGTAAGGTGCTCTGACAACTGATGCTTAAAGTTATTGAGGGAGATAAGAGTCTCCAGCTTCAGAGATTTTTGCGATTCGTTCCAGTCATTGGCAGCAGAGAACTGGAAGGAATGGCGGCCAAAGGAGGTGTTGGCTTTGGGAATGACCAGTGAGATATACCTGCTGGAGCGCAGACTACGGGTGGGTGCTGCTATGGTGACCAATGAGCTAAGATAAGGCGGGGATTTGCCTAGCAGTGATTTATAGATGGCCTGGAGCCAGTGGGTTTGACGACGAACATGTAGTGAGGACCAGCCAACAAGAGCGTACAGGTCACAGAATATGTACAGTATGTAACTCCAACATGGTTTCTCACTGTGTTTTTGTTTCCATCCCTGTTATGGAACTCATTGAGGAGTGGATAATAAAGGCACAGAGAGGGTAGTTTCATCATCTCCAACGAATTTAGATTCCTAATCCCAACACCTGTACAAAATGACTTGATGAAGGGCATGCAAACCATTCCGCTCTCTTTTTCTTGTGCTTACTTTAGAATGATCACCACATCATGTCTTTGGTAGTTGTTGGGTGTGTCACTTCATCTATAGTTCAGATGCTAACTGTCTTATCAGCAGTCTTAGTATTGGAGAAGAGTGCACAATGCTGTTCAGTAAAAGCCTAATAAATAAGAGTCAACTGTGTGTTATTTGTCTTCGATGGGATCATCCTTACTTCTTAACATATTTGCAGCTGGCCTAGCATCAGAGAAAGAACATGGACATTATATCTCCAGACACGAGTTGAGAGTTGGGATTTACTCCCCCTGAGTGATTTGGGAAAACCTTATCCACTCATGTCTTCCTGTGGACTGTTTGAGAGCGACTGGAAAATAAATGGGCTTAGGGAAATCCCTTTATTAAATATTGATAATAATGCTGCCATCGCTCTCCGGTGGTTTACAAGATGGTCTTATCAACCTGAGTGTTGACAGGGGCATGCAGTGTTTAGTCTATATACAGTACCAGTCAAAAGTTTGGACACACCTACTCATTCAAGGGTTTTTATTAATTTTTACTATTTTCTACATTGTAGAATAATAGTGAAGACATCAAAATGATTAAATAACACATATGTAATCATGTAGTAACCAAAAAAAGTGTTAAACAAATCAAAATATATTTTATATTTGAGATTCTTCAAAGTAGCCACCCTTTGCCTTCATGACAGTTTTGCACACTCTTGGCATTCTCTCAACCAGTTTCATGAGGTAGTGCCTTCTTAAAAGTAAATTTGTGGAATTTATTTCCTTCTTAATGCGTTTGAGCCAATCAGTTGTGTTGTGACAAGGTAGGGGTGGTATACAGAAGATAGCCCTATTTGGTAAAAGACCAAGTCCACATAATGGCAAGAACAGCTCAAATAAGCAAAGAGAAACAACAGTCGATCGTTACTTTAAGACATGAAGGTCAGTCAATCCGGAAAAAGTGCTTCACAGAGTTCAAGTAACAAACACATCAATATAAACTGTTCAGAGGAGACTGCGTGAATCAGGCCTTCGTGGTCGAATTGCTGCAAAGAAACCACTACTTAAGGACACCAATAATAAGAAGAGACTTGCTTGGGCCAAGAAACACGAGCAATGGACATTAGACCGGTGGAAATCTGTCCTTTGGTCTGATGAGTCCAAATTTGAGATTTTTGGTTCAAACCGACATGTCTTTGTGAGACGCAGAGTAGGTGAACGGATGATCTTCCCACCGTGAAGCATGGAGGAGGTGGTGTGATGGTATGGGGGTGCTTTCCTGGTGACACTGTCTGTGATTTATTTAGATTTATTTAGAATTCAAGGCACACTTAACCAGTATGGCTACCACAGCATTCTGCAGCGATACGCCATCCCATCTGGTTTGCGCTTAGTGGGACTCATTTGTTTTTCAACAGGACAATGACCCAAAACACACCTCCAGGCTGTATAAAGGCTATTTGACCAAGGAGAGTGATGGAGTGCTGCATCAGATGACCTGGCCTCCACAATCACCCGACCTCAACCCAGTTGAGATGGTTTGGGATGAGTTGGACCACAGAGTGAAGGATAAGCAGCCAACAAGTGCTCAGCATATGTGGGAACTCCTTCAAGACTGTTGGAAAAGCATTCCTCATGAAGCTGGTTGAGAGAATGCCAAGAGTGTGTAAAGCTGTCATCAAGGCAAACGGTGGCTACTTTGAAGAATCTAAAACATAAAATATATTTTGATTTGTTTCACCTTTTTTTGGTTACTACATATTCTATAATATAGAAAATATTAAAAATAAAGAAAAACCCTTCAATGAGTAGGTGTGTCCAAACTTCTGACTGGTACTGTACAGTTTATTAGGTATACCACCCCGTTCACAAAAAGGGTTTGCTCTTACAGACAGTGAGTCACGTGGCATTCGCTTGCTATATAAAGCAGGCAGACACGCATTGAGTTACTGTTTGATTGAAATGTTAGAATGGGCAAAACAAGTAACCTAAGCAATTTTGAGCATGGTATGATCGTCAGTGCCAGGCGCGCCGGTTCCAGTATGTCAGGAACGGCCGGCCTCCTGGGCTTTTCATGCATGACAGTGTCTCGGGTTTACAAGAATTGTGCGACAAACAAAAAACATCCAGTCAGCGGCAGTCCTGTGGGTGAAAACAGCTCATTGATTAGAGAGGTCGAAGGAGAATAGCAAGAATCGTGTAAGGTAACAGGTGGGCCACAAACAGGCAAATAACAGCGCAGTACAACAGTGGTGCGCAGAACGGCATCTTGGAACTCACAACTCATCAATCCTTTTCACCAATGGGCTATTGCAGCAGACGACCACACCAGGTTCCACTCCTATCAGATAAAAACAAGAAGAATCGGCTCCGGTGGGCAAGCAATCACCAACACTGGACAATTGAGGAGTGGAAAAACATTGCCTGGTCCGATGAAACCAGGTTCCTGTTGCATCATGCTGTTGGCAGAGTCAGGATTTGGCATAAGCAGCATGAGTCCATAGCCACATCCTGCCTGGTATCAACGGTACATGCTGGTTTTCCTGGCACACGTTATGTCCCTAAACCTTGTAGAATCCATCCCCCAAGGAAATCAGGCTGTTCTGGAGACAAAGGGGGGTCCGACATGAGACTATATGGGTGTACCTAATGTGTGTATGTGTGTATATAGATATGCATGGCTGATGGAACATTTTAAAATGCATTAATCTGATTTCCCCTTCTTTCTCTCATGTATAATGTCAGCTCTAGCTAGTTATACTATTAGACGAGGAAGGTTGTGGTACAGTGCACTGCATACAGTCCTAGTTAATATTCAGCATTGAATTTGTCAAGTGAAGCATGCTGAGTGCCCTGACTAGATTGGTTGACATGCCTCTCCAGGCTCTGTTACAGGGCTGATGCAAGAGAGAGTTCATTTCCCTTGGATTTGAACAAATATTTGGTCTGGTGACTTAGACTTTGTGCTCTCTTGTGTCCAGCCATAGCAGTGACTTCAACTGTCTGTATCCTCAGAAAACCTAGGCCTTTTGATATGAAAGCTTAACATTGTCATGCTCCACTGTGCTTCATTATGTATGAGGGTAAAGTTTCCTCCTCCATCCTTGTTTGTTTCTAGCGGTCTGCATGTAATTACCCCACTCTCTATCTCCATCTGTGTTTTCTTTGTTTTCCCTAGACTGACACTCATTGTTATCATCCTTTACCGCCCCACGTCTAGAGACGGAGAAGCCCTTTAACTGTTCCACTCTCTCTCTCTCTTCCCTATGTGGCAGCCTCTCACACTATCAGTTCCAAACACATTGCTTTGCGAGCCAGTTGTGGAGCTACAAAGCCCACAGGTGGCCAAGCGCCATGTGACTTCCTGAAGGTTAGCTGTTAGCGCTTGGCGCTTCTTCCACAGATTAATCTGTGTTACACTGTGAAGGTCTGGCTGCAAGGTCCTCTTTTCAACCCCAACCCAAACACTTCCCTGACTGTCTGTCTGGGACGTTGATTTTTTTTTGTACCGTTCTGAATGTCGGTCCTTGCAGCGATACTAAACAAGACAAGGGGCAGACTGGCATTATCTGTTATTACTATGGCCCCATATATAGCGTTTACTGCCATGACAAATGGTTGGATTGACTTGTTTTCTATCTGGCTGTCACGACCGTCTTCCAAATGAGTAGACCAAAGCGCAGCGCGTTGAGCGAACATGACTTTATTAATTCAAAGTCTGGAACAAAACAACAAAACAAGAACGATACGTGAAGTCCTCTGCAATACTGACAGAACATGGAACAAAAACCCACAACACCCAAAGGAAAACATACAGATAAATATGGCTCCCAATCAGAGATAACGAGCCGACAGCTGACACTCGTTACCTCCGATTGGGAGTCACATGACTACACAAGAACTAACCAAAACCACACACACCCAAATGAACACACCCTATTCCCAACCTAACCAAAACAAACCCCAACAACACGAATACACCCTGGCTCAAATACAAGTCCCGGAGCCAGAGTGTGACAGTACCCCCCCCTAAAGGCGCGGACTGCGACCGCGCCTCAACTAGGGCTAACCAAGGGAGGGCTGGGTGGGCATACCTCTTCGGCGGTGGTTCTGGCTCTGGTCGTGGTCCCCACCCCACCATAGTCACTACCCGCTTCCGTAGCCTCCTCCAACTGACCACCCTCCAACTTAACCCCACCGGATTAAGGGGCAGCACCGGACTAAGAGGCAGCACCGGACTAAGGGGCAGCACCGGACTAAGGGGCAGCACCAGGATAAGGGGCAGCACCAGACTAAGGGGCAGCACCGGACTAAGGGGCAGCACCGGACTGAATGGCGGATCCTGGCTGGCTGGCTCTGGCGGATCCTGGCTGGCTGGCGGACCCCGGCTGGACGGCTCTGGCGGATCCTGGCTGGACGGCTCATGGCTGGCTGACGGATCTGGCTGCTCATGGCTGGCTGACGGATCTGGCTGCTCATGGCTGGCTGACGGATCTGGCTGCTCATGGCTGGCTGACGGATCTGGCTGCTCATGGCAGGCTGACGGATCTGGCTGCTCATGGCTGGCTGACGAATCTGGCTGCTCATGGCAGGCTGACGGATCTGGCTGATCCTGTCTGACGGAAGGCTCTGGCTGATCCTGTCTGGCGGAAGGCTCTGGCTGATCCTGTCTGGCGGAAGGCTCTGGCTGATCCTGTCTGGCGGAAGGCTCTGGCTGATCCTGTCTGGCGGAAGGCTCTGGCTGATCCTGTCTGGCGGAAGGCTCTGGCTGATCCTGTCTGGCGGAAGGCTCTAGCGGCTCCTGTCTGGCGGAAGGCTTTAGCGGCTCCGGTCTGGCGGACGGCTCTGAAGGCTCATGGCAGACGGGCGGCTTTGCAGGCTCAGTACAGACGGGCAGTTCATGCAGCGCTTGGCAGACGGACAGTTCAGATGGCGTTGGGCAGACAGGCAGTTCAGGCGCCGTTGGGCAGACGGGCAGTTCAAGCGCCGTTGGGCAGACGGGCAGTTCAGGCGCCGTTGGGCAGACGGGCAGTTCAGGCGCCGTTGGGCAGACGGCAGACTCTGGCCGGCCGAGACGCACTATAGGCCTGGTGCGTGGTGCCGGAACTGGTGGTCCCGGGCTGAGGACACGCATCTCAGGGCTAGTGCGGGGAGCAGCAACAGGACGCACAGGACTCTGGGGACACACAGGAGGCTTGGTGCGTGGTGTAGGCACTGGTGGTACTGGGCTGGAGCGGGGAGGTGGCGCCGGAAATACCGGACCGTGCAGGCTTACTGGCTCCCTTGAGCACTGAGCCTGCCCAACCTTACCTGGTTGTATGCTCCCCGTCGCCCGACCAGTACGGGAAGGAGGAATAACCCGCACCGGGCTATGTAGGCGAACCGGGGACACCATGCGTAAGGCTGGTGCCATGTAAGCCGGCCCGAGGAGACGCACTGGTGGCCTGATGCGTTGGACCGGCTTCATGACATCCGGCTCAACGCTCAATCTAGCCCGGCCGATACGTGGAGCTGGAATGTACCGAACCGGGCTATGCACGCGTACAGGAGACACCATGCGCTCTACTGCGTAACACGGTGTCTGCCCGTACTCTCGCTCTCCACGGTAAGTACAGGGAGTAGGCGCAGGTCTCCTACCTGACTTCGCCACACTCCCTTTAAGGCCCCCCCCAAGAAATTTTTGGCTAGTTCTCACGGGCTTCCAGCCTTGCCTCTGTGCTGCCTCCTCATATTGCCTCCTCTCGGCTTTAGCTGCCTCCAGCTCTTCACGAGGGCGGCGATATTCTCCCGGTTGTGCCCAAGGACCCCTTCCATCCAGTATCTCCTCCCATGTCCATGAATCCTGTGTAGGTGGATCCTGTTGCCGCTTGACACGCCGCTTGGTCCTAGAATGGTGGGTTTTTCTGTCACGACCGTCTTCCAAATGAGTAGACCAAAGCGCAGCGCGTTGAGCGAACATGACTTTATTAATTCAAAGTCTGGAACAAAACAACAAAACAAGAACGATACGTGAAGTCCTCTGCAATACTGACAGAACATGGAACAAAAACCCACAACACCCAAAGGAAAACATACAGATAAATATGGCTCCCAATCAGAGATAACGAGCCGACAGCTGACACTCGTTACCTCCGATTGGGAGTCACATGACTACACAAGAACTAACCAAAACCACACACACCCAAATGAACACACCCTATTCCCAACCTAACCAAAACAAACCCCAACAACACGAATACACCCTGGCTCAAATACAAGTCCCGGAGCCAGAGTGTGACACTGGCTGTGCCACTGTGCTCTTAAAGGGAGATTAGGTTGTTTGTATTTATTAAAATTTTCAATATATGTTTTGTTATTAACATAATAATAATTGTACGCTGCTGTAGAATCATCCAGTTACTTGGAAACCAAATACTGTGCCTTGCAAAAGTATTCACCCCCCTTGGTGTTTTTCCTATTTTGTTGCATTACAACCTGTAATTTAAATGGATTTTTATTTGGATTTCATGTAATGGACATACACAAAATAGTCCAAATTGGTGAAGTGAAATAAAATAAAAAATTTGTTTCAAAGAATTCTAAAAAATAAATCACGGAAAAGTGGTGTATGCGTATGTATTCACCTCCTTTGCTATGAAGCCCCTAAATAAGATCTGGTGCAACCAATTACCTTCAAAAATATCAGAAACTTTGAACATCCCACGGAGCACCATTAAATCCATTATTAAAAAATGAAAAGAATATGAGAGGGCCGCCCACCAAAACTCATGGACCAGGCAAGGAGGGCATTAATCAGAGAGGCAACAAAGAGACCAAAGATAACCCTGATGGAGCTGCAAAGCTCCACAGCGGAGATTGGAGTATCTGTCCATAGGACCACTTTAAGCCATACACTCCACAGAGATGGGCTTTACGGAAGAGTAGCCAGAAAAAAGCCATTGCTTAAAGAAAAAAATAAGCAAACACGTTTGGTGTTCACCAAAAGGTATGTGGGAGAATCCCCAAACATATGGAAGAAGGTACTCTGATGTTTTTCATCAGCAGGGACTGGGAAACTGGTCAGATATTAAGGAATGATGGATGGCGCTAAATACAGGGAAATTCGTGAGGGAAACCTGTTTCATTCTTCCAGAGATTTGAGACTGGGACAGAGGTTCACCTTCCAGCAGGACAATGACCCTAAGCATACCGCTAAAGCAACACTCGAGTGGTTTAAGGGGAAACATTTAAATGTCTTGGAATGGCCTAGTCAAAGCCCAGACCTCAATCCAATTGAGAATATGTGGTATGACTTAAAGATTGCTGTACACCAGCGGAACCCATCCAACTTGAAGGAGCTGGAGCAGTTTTGCCTTGAAGAATAGGCAAAAACCCAGTGGCTAGATGTGCCAAGCTTATAGAGACATACCCCAAGAGACTTGCAGCTGTAATTGCTGAAAAAGGTGGCTCTACAAAGTATTGACTTTGGGAGCGTGAATAGTTATGCACGCTCAAGTTTTCAGTTTTTTTGTCTTATTTCTTGTTTGTTTCACAATAAACATATTTTGCATCTTCAAAGTGGTAGGCATGTTGTGTAAATCAAATCATAAAAACCCCCAAAAAATCAATTTTAATTCCAGGTTGTAAGGCAACAAAATAGGAAAAATGCCAATGGGGGTGAATACTTTCGCAAGCCACTGTAAGTTCATATTTGAAGAAATTAGTTCTGTACATGTGAGGTAAACCACTGCAGGACACTTCAGTTGTGATCATAGCCTTTTGGACATTTCTGGACATGATGAAGGCAGTTTTTTCAGGAATGAAACATAAAGGGTGAGCTATATTTGCTAAGTTAATAGGTTGTGTGCTTTATGCTTGATACTAAATGTATATTCCTCTTAGGAGACCGGTTCAATTTCTACATTTGGGTCACATTGGGTTGTAATGAAACTGGGTTCTCAAGTCATTGCTTCAATGACATGTTCAACACACCACAGATGATCAAGGTAGTCTTGTGATGCATCAGTTTCTTTCACATTTAAGGCTAGGAGATGAATACTATCATACACTGAAGCATCAGTATGGTACTGTACATTTTATTCCAAACCTGCTTTGTCAGAGAGCGGCATTACACTTCCCCTGCATGTTTTTGACATAGTGGTCCTCTGTAGCTCAGCTGGTAGAGCACGGCGCTTGTAACGCCAAGGTAGTGGGTTCGATCCCCGGGACCACCCATACACAAAAATGTATGCACGCATGACTGTAAGTCGCTTTGGATAAAAGCGTCTGCTAAATGGCATATTATTATTATTATATTATTATATATTTTTTAACAAATTGTGACGATGCCACACACTACGGCTCCTCGGTCACTCCCCACAGCTTACAAACCAAAACGTGTTAATCAGATAGTTCCCTCTAAGTTAATTCATGAGCATCAATTATGTCCGATAAAGACACACCCATAATATTATGCTTGTGTTCATTTGAATTAATCAGAGGCATTGAGAGATAATACACAGTAATCATGTTGATCGTTATCAAATGAATAATGTATGAACATTTTTATTTATTTATTATATCCAGTCTGATGACACAACAATGCTGGTTACTTACAGTGTTCTGAGCAATAACAGACATAATCTGTCTTTGGATAACTATTATGATTGAGTGATATCTTATTATTATTTAATTGTAAACTTACTGTTGATACAATGCTGTTGAATGTCTCTGTATCACCTGTGCTCTGGTTGCGCCCAGTGATGCATGTTTGCCCGTGGACATAGAAAGGAGGATTTTATTCTTAGCCTCTAGACCTCTGGTCAGAGTACAGTAAGCAGGGAACACTAGTGCTGGTCCCCATCAACGCTGCTCCTCAGGATCATTCTAATACATCTACATCTGTAGGTTTGGTGTGTGTCTATAACACTGATTTCCCTCCACACTCTACTTGGTTCCAGGGCTACTGTATAATTTAAGTGGGCAGAGTGGGTAACCTCCTACTAGTTAGTAGCACTGTAAATCCAGCTCTGACTCTGCCCTAACTACTGTACAGTATGCTCTCAATGTTTCATTATTATGTGGATCCATGGCTTCTTCTGTATAGTTATATTCTTCAACACTACATTCTACATTCTAAATTGCCCATTGTTCAGTTAGAGATTTCCATGCGATCGTGATGAGCGTCTCTATATTTCCCATCAGGAATAGCGTTGAGTGTTATATTTGCCTGATGTATTTGCTTGTTAAATATATGTTGCATGAGAAAGATTGGCTTTAATTAAATGGGACTTTTTGTACATTGGGCTCCCATCACCACACTCTGTAACATCTGTGCATGGACGCACCTCTTTAATGAACACTCACACACACCTCTCAACAATATGCTATTCTCTCCACACTAACTGCACCTATATGGTACACAGTACGGCCGGGACAATAACAGTATCGCAATATTTTTTCCATGGCAAAAAAACCCCTCATGTATGTAAAATATTGTGTGCTATAGCTTGGAAAATAAATAAATGTTACTCTGGATGACAACATAATGACGGTTGTTTCCATCATTAGGGCTGTTTTCCTAGAGAAGTTGAATCTGCTTTGAGTTTTGTTTCCTAGTACACAGCTTATTGCACATGCTTTTCCCCTAGATTCTGTTAAAAAAAAAGGTCCCAAAGCAATTTCCAGCTGCCGATTCTGAACACTTTGAGCAAGACCATGATGTTTGAAGTCGATTTGGCATTTCCCCACATGGAGCTGCTGGACCTCCCCTTTATTATGGTATCTGTAATTTCCCACCCTGCTGTATGTGAGGAAATAGTTTGCCCCACAGCCTGTGCACTCTCTGCAAATAGCATGTGGCTTTGACAGTAGTCTGTTTGAATGGTGACATAGTGTTTCAGCACTGGACAGCTCCTGTCTCAGCCATTACAAGTGATGGTCTGCATTTTAGCACCGGACAGCTCACATGTCCACAGGAAAGCTAGAGTGCATTACAGCACCGACAGCTCCTGAAGTAGCCGAGAGATGTGAGTGGAAGGGCCCGTTGTCAGCACGTCTAGTTGGACAGCTGCTGTCTCACCACTCTCCTACAGCAAGGGCTGGGGAAGATGATGAATGATAGGGCGGCAGGTAGCTTAGTGGTTAAGAGCGTAGTGCCGAAAGGTCGCTGGTTCTAATCCCTGAGCCGACTAGGTGAAAAATCTGTTGATGTGCCCTTGAGCAAGGCACTTAACCCTAATTGCTCTTGTAAGTCGCTCTGGATAAGAGCGTCTGCTAAAATGCGAATAAAATTAATTATTGCATAACATGCTCCGTCATCAAATGAGGGTGCTCGTTTTTGGACAGACAGTTAAACTGAGTGAATTACATAATAATTGACAGGAATAGTTATTTTTGTTCTGGTTCACAATGAGATATGACACAACATCACATTATACCCTTGTCCATGTGCAGTGACTGACATTGAAAGTGAAACAAATCCTTTGTCTAGTGGCCCCCTTTCCTAGGCAATAGGACGTTTTAAATCTGCTTAAAGTTACTTCTGATAGGTGCAAGAAGCAAGTTTAATTGATGTCTCCTTTGAGCTATGTTCGCTAAAGTGGCCAGACAATCCATTTATTCTGAAGGCGGAAAACAGCTGTGCACAGTGGAATCTGTCGGGACTGCAAGTGTATGTGTGTGTGTGTGTGTGTGTGTGTGTGTGTGTTTGCTTGCGCGCGCCCGTGCATGTGTGAGCGTGTCTGTGTCTATCTCTGTGAGTGTGTGACTCAACTCTAATGTCTAAAGGAAATAGAGTGGCTGGCTAATGACAGTTGACAGAAGCCATCTATTGTGGTCATGTGATACTGAGGCTCAGAGCGGCTGAGGCCTGCTCAATATGCCGGGGGAAACCATACAAACCACGTCGGAAAACAAAACATCAACCCTGACACCCATATTAGGACTGATTGAATACTTTACACAACATGATTCAGACCTCAACAGCATGTTGCATGCTAAAGGAGTGTTTGAATAGCCCTATAGTTTTTTCTGGTCAGGTCATGTAAACTCCTGGCCTTAGTCATATCATTTGATGTGTCAAAAGTAGTGGAGCTGATAATCAGTTCAGTTGATAATATAGTAATTTAATATACACTGAGTGTACAAAACATTATGAACACCATGACATAGTCTGACCAGGTGAAAGCTATGAGCTTATTGATGTCACTTGTTAAATCCACTTCAATCAGTGTAGATGAAGGGGAAGAGTCAGGTTAAAGAAGGATTTTTAAGCCTTGAGACAATTGAGACATGGATTGTGTATTTGTGCCATTCAGAGAGTGAATGGGCAAGACAAAATATTGAAGTGCCTTTGAACGGGGTATGGTAGTAGGTGCCAGGTGCACTGGTTTGTGTCAAGAACTGCAACGCTGCTGGGTTTTTCACGCTCAACAGTTTCCCATGTGTATCAAGAATGGTTCACCACCCAAAGGACATCTAGCCAACTTAACATAACTGTGGGAAGCATTGGAGTCAACATGGGCCAGCATCCCTGTGGAACGCTTTTGACACCTTGTACTGTAGAGTCCATGCCCCGATGAATTGAGGCTGTTCTGAGGGCAAAAGGGGGAGGTGCAACTCAATATTAGGAAGGTGTTCTTAATATTTTCTAACTGTTCATATCAACAAGACTGAGTAGATTTAATCAAGAACACAGTAAATGCACACACACCCGTCCCGCAGGATCTTTCTATCTGTAGATCTGAATCAATGTGCCAGTGAAGTGTATCCAGGTGAGACTACTGTCAGATATATGAGTCCTCTTATGACCCTCAGATCTCAATCAGTGTACTGGAAGATTCCTGGCAGCGGGTATAACTTTAATTCAAACCCAAAGCCCCCTTAGACACCACTGTGTCACGATTGGGGACCACAGAGAGAGAGCGCCATGGATTACATCCCTGAAGCTATGCACTCTGCCAGGGGGCTCTGACTGTGTGGTTGGATGCTGTGAAGAACCCATAAGGTGGTTGGATTCAGAGTATTGGTGCTTTAAATTGAAAGCACATGTGGTCTTTAGGCAGGTATGGTGCTGTGATATGGATACAGCCAAGTGGTGTTGGTGGTGCAACACATGGGTTGCTATTCAAGTATTTGCAGTTGCACGCTGGTTTTATAAAGGAACACAACGTCTCCTCACTATATGACGCTGTATGCTGTTATACAACAGCTATCATGCTATGTGTTCCACTGATAACATGGAGCTCTATTGTGGAGACACTGTGTGTTGAAAGGGGGAAGTCGACAAAGCCTCAGCCAGGTATGGTGCTTCTCTGTGATGTGTCGGAACATAGGAGTCCAGAAATGGCACTGTGAGATGTTCTGAGAACATGGGGTGTTGCTTTGTTTGTGTGGTGTTTGGACATAGGGCTACAGTTCATGGGGCATGGATGTTCAGGTGTAAAGCTGTGCCCTGTTTGAGAACACCTGGGAGTTATGACAGGTGTGATGCTGTGTCGTATAAAAGGCACAATAATTCAGTTATGATGCTGTTTCCAACAAAGAACCCTAGAATACTTGATGATGGCCATCGCTCTGAAACAAAGAGGCTTGATTCAAGTGTCTTATAAGACCACATTAGCATGTGAGTCTCTGTATAAAGGTCATAGGTTCAGGTATGGCACTCTGTGCATGGGGACTAAACCCAGGCTTGGTGCTCTGTACTCTGCATCAGCCCTCCAGGTTGTGCTGGGGCTCAACACTGCTCTGCTGGGTTGGGAGGCCTGCCACTCAGCTAATACCAAACTGGCTGGGCCCTGGGCCTGAGTAGGCCTGTTTGCTGTAATCCGAGACAGGATGTAGCAGCCAGGGCTCCCCAGCAGCCTGCAGGGGCCCGGCTTATAATGAATGGCCTCCCAGCCTGCCTGCCGGTGTGAAGGGGAGGGAGAGGAGAGGAGAGGAGAGGAGAGGAGAGGAGAGGAGAGGAGAGGAGAGGAGAGGAGAGGAGAGGAGAGGAGAGGAGAGGAGAGGAGAGGAGAGGAGAGGAGAGGAGAGGAGAGGAGAGGAGAGGAGAGGAGAGGAGAGGAGAGGAGAGGAGAGGAGAGGAAAGTGGAGGCCTGTTGCAGACTTCCTGGAGCTAGGTGACTGATTCACCTGGATAGTTCCCTTCGTGATAGTCAGGAGTTTTTCCTTACAATCATGGACTTTGTCAGGAACTCCTGGCCCTACCAATACTCTAAGAGATAAGTGCATGGTGAGGTACACTAGTTTTAGCTCTGTACATGTTATTGCATTTTACACCTACACATATGATATGGGAGATATGGCTTGGGGCACTGTTGTCACTTAGTAATGAAATGTGTGCACAGTCCCCTGCTTCAGAAAACATCTATCAGAAGTCGGAATACTTTTTTTTTTTATTTTTATTTCACCTTTATTTAACCAGGTAAACCAGTTGAGAACAGGTTCTCATTTACAACTGTGACCTGGCCAAGACAAAGCAAAGTAGTGCAACAAAAAACAACACAGAGTTACATATGGGGTAAAAAAAATAAACATAAAGTCAGAGATACAACAGAAAATATATATACAGTGTGTGCAAATGTAGCAAGTTATGGAGGTAAGGCAATAAATAGGCTGTAGTGCAGAATAATTACAATAGTATTAACACTGGAATGCTAGATGTGCAAGAGATTATGTGCAAATAGAGATAATGGGGTGCAAAAGAGCAAATTAAATAACAATATAGGGATGAGGTAGTTGGGTGGGCTAATTTCAGATGGGCTGTGTACAGGTGCAGTGATCGGTAAGGTGCTCTGACAACTGATGCTTAAAGTTATTGAGGGAGATAAGAGTCTCCAGCTTCAGAGATTTTTGCAATTCGTTCCAGTCATTGGCAGCAGAGAACTGGAAGGAATGGCGGCCAAAGGAGGTGTTGGCTTTGGGAATGACCAGTGAGATATACCTGCTGGAGCGCAGACTACGGGTGGGTGCTGCTATGGTGACCAATGAGCTAAGATAAGGCGGGGATTTGCCTAGCAGTGATTTATAGATGGCCTGGAGCCAGTGGGTTTGACGACGAACATGTAGTGAGGACCAGCCAACAAGAGCGTACAGGTCACAGTGGTGGGTAGTGTATGGGGCTTTGGAGACAAAACGGATGGCACTGTGATAGACTACATCCAATTTGCTGAGTAGAGTGTTGGAGGCTATTTTATAAATGACATCGCCGAAGTCAAGGATCGGTAGGATAGTCAGTTTTACGAGGGCATGTTTGGCAGCATGAGTGAAGGAGGCTTTGTTGCGAAATAGGAAGCCGATCCTAGATTTAACTTTGGATTGGAGATTCTTTATGTGAGTCTGGAAGTTGAGTTTACAGTCTAACCAGACACCTAGGTATTTGTAGTTGTCCACATACTCTAGGTCAGATCCGTCGAGAGTGGTGATTCTAGTCGGGTGGGCGGGTGCTAGCAGCGTTCGATTGAAAAGCATGCATTTAGTTTTACTAGTGTTTAAGAGCAGTTGAAGGCTACTGAAGGATTGTTGTATGGCATTGAAGCTCGTTTGGAGGTTTGTTAACACAGTGTCCAATGAAGGGCCAGATGTATACAAAATGGTGTCGTCTGCGTAGAGGTGGATCTGAGAGTCACCAGCAGCAAGAGCGACATCATTGATATACACGGAGAAAAGTGTCGGCCCAAGAATTGAACCCTGTGGCACCCCCATAGAGACTGCCATAGGTCCAGACAACAGGCAATACATGCCACTTGTGGAAATAGAAACTTCCCACCTTCACCTGGTATCTAGAATCTGCAACCTAATGCAATGTAAGATGGCCGTGTTACAAGGCTATACACAAAAATACCTCACACAGTTTGCTGCACACTACATGGACACACTGTGCAGATGTGTGTGTGTGTGTTTGTAAGGTGGGGTGTTTAATATGAAGTGTGTACTGTGTACCCCTGTTCTGTTGGGTTAGCCCGCTATCTGTGGCTGCCAGGCAAGCCGACTGCTTCTTCACATAAAGAAATGTATGACTTCCCCCTTCCTGGGAAATGGAGCATGCTGGGAAAGGTTCTGGCCCACAGGCCAGCACAATGTGACAATATTAGAAATGTGTAATGTGCATATGGGGAGATACTGCACCAGGAGTGCCAGGGAAGGGGATTTGTGGATTTCTACAAAAAGTATCCCTTGTTATTAAAACGTGATGGAGGGATGGGGTTGTGCAGAGGTTTGAAACGCAGCAGTGTGTTAGGTGATTTAACAGTGGTGGCCTCCAGAAAAAGCTTCTACTGACCCACATTTAGCCACTACTACTAGTACTACAGTAAATAAAAGTGCAGTGGGACTGTGGGAGAGCGAGTGATAGAGATGCAGGGCTGTACTGTAACTCTCAACGGTTTTCAGCACAGTTCAATAACCTAACATTTACATTTTGCCCCTGATGTTTTATTTGTGCCTGAATCCAAATCAATGCTCCGGTCACTTGGTACTACTCCTCAAACTCTGATATCCAATAGGCCTGTCACTACTCCTCAAACCCTGATATCCAATAGGCCTGTCACTACTCCTCAAACCCTGATATCCAATAGGCCTGTCACTACTCCTCAAACCCTGATATCCAATAGGCCTGTTACTACTCCTCAACTCTGATATCCAATAGGCCTGTCACTACTCCTCAAACCCTGATATCCAATAGGCCTGTCACTACTCCTCAAACCCTGATATCCAATAGGCCTGTCACTACTCCTCAAACCCTGATATCCAATAGGCCTGTCACTATTCCTCAAACCCTGATATCCAATAGGCCTGTCACTACTCCTCAAACTCTGATATCCAATAGGCCTGTCACTACTCCTCAAACTCTGATATCCAATAGGCCTGTCACTACTCCTCAAACCCTGATATCCAATAGGCCTGTCAGTAAAAACTAGACCACCATTAACGATGAGTTACCAAGTTAGCCGTAGTGCTAACAAGTGATTTCATTTAACATACCAATCATATGGTACATGTACATGTGGAAAATTATGTTTTTAATTAATGGACAAATTTTACAAAATTGACATAAGGAATTGAAAATAATGTTCTGTATCGCAAGGATAGTTTTTATTAATGGCATTCATACAGAAAGTGGTTTTGTCATGCTTGAAGCTAAGGTAAAATACATAAATGGTATATCCAGTATCATCAGGCGTAAAGTTATTGATCCACTGGTTATACTTGGATTAATGAATTAATTAACAATGATGACAGGGGTAGTCACAGGAGCACAGGTTGAATAAGTATAGATAAGTATACTATGCGTTATTCACAGCTCTGGTCCTGCTGGGTATCAACACCTTTACAGGTTGAATCACAGAAACACTGGTTGAATGGCAAACAGACTGAAGCTTACAAGTATAGGGGAGGGCCTTACATTGAATATTATGCACATGTCATCAGAGCACTTGTTTAATAACATTAAGTTGGTGTACTGCTTTATATAAGTGTGGTATTGGTACCACCTGCATACAAATCTACCTGTGAAATGGATTGCAAATGGGAGCAGCTACCTTCAGAAGTTCCAGTACTTACAGTCAACATGGTATAGGGAATGGCAAAACTGGGTAAATCCATTGCTGAATTGCAGTCTGTTAATTCATGACATTCATAAGTGATTAATGTGACTATTTAACAAATATGTTGAAATGGAACATAATGCTCATTAGCTGTTTCTGAGTATACATTATGATGTGTTGTTTGCTGAGTATGTCTTTTCCATCTACTGAGGCTACTACATGCTGGCTTCCCTGGCTCCCTGAGCCTATATCAGTCACACTGCAGCATTTTTAAGTCACATTGCAGATTTATAAAATATTATTTTACTTTTCATTCCATTGTTGTTATTGTTACTGATGTCGTGAGCTGGGTAAAAGCTTATGGCGTACTGAGTGATATTGAAGCTGGGATTAGATACTGACGATAAGCTTCTTAGCCTAATAAAGTCATTGTGAGTAGTAACACGCCAAGTTGACTCCTCTTATTTAGCTAGACAGGCAATACAAAAACAATTGAAAGGCATTAGGTTTTAATATTTTTAGTGCTTTTTATTCATAAGTTTCTTATGGAAGTGGATGGAGAGTTAGTGACAGAGGGGACAGTTCCCCCAAAAAGTTGAAATCCTCATAGCTGCATCATTTGCCTTTCATCAGTTTTCATCATTTTGGAAGCTCGTTTTGTGAACATCATAAATGTTCCATCTCAAGGGAATATGTCACTACACGGTCAATTACCTCTGCATTCCACGGAGGTCATGTTAGATAATATCACATCCATGAGCCGGGGAACCACACTCGGTTAATGTTTCACAAGGCAGAGTTCAGAATTCAAAATAAGAAACTGCATTAGCTTAGGTTCACATTAGGTTCAGTGACTAGTGAGTGACATCGTAGAGCGTGTTCCTCGACCATGCAAGGCTGTGTTTGGCCCCCTTCACATCCTGGGTCATGAATCCAGCCAGAGGGAGCTTGTTGGACAGGGCAAGGGTGTGACAGCATACAGTGTACCGTTGATTTATCTCCTCTGACAGAGGGGCCTTGGCTCTGCATGGCAATGGCATCGCTATTATTAATCATGCAAGACCTCGCCCAGCGCACTGGAAATTAATTAACTCTTAACAATCAGCATAGGGCTGATTATTCACACTTGCTAATGTGTAGCTTTGTCAAGGAACTGGGCTTTCTGAGCTTTGCAAAGGTATTAGGCATGACACCCGCACTCAGAGTGAGGGAGGTAGAGAGAGATACATATATTAAGAGAGACAAAGGGGGGGGGGGGGGGGGGAGAAAGAGAAAGAGAGAATTGTAGAGAAAAATAAGGAGAGAGTGAGCTCCTTGGTATGCCGACTAAAACCTAAAACATTTGATGTGATATTAAAGTGTCCTTCCTTCATTACCAAGCAATTCTCTGGATTGAATTACTGTCCATTTCCCAGCTGAACACTCTTAATTAACAGCTTATCGCGTACTTCTAAATATACTTCTCAATTCCCCTCCATTACAAGGTTGAGCACAAATGTTACGCTCTATGAAATGGGACTACTCGTCCTCAATGACTGTCAAATGGAGCTCTCAAGTCACTGAAGACTCAATAAACGGCAAACAAAATTTGCTCACTAGATGGAAGTATTCAATTGAATTGATTTGTTTCATCCTTTATGTCTAGAGACTTCCTTTATGGGAACTGAAGCTCTATTGAAGTGCTTGAGAAAGTCATGTACAAGTCCTGTCAGGGTCATCACGTAAGATTTCAGACCTGTTTAATTCCAATGGACAATTCCAAGGTTTTTAATTCGTCCAGATTTCATTACTGAACTAATAGGATAGACCACCATTTTCCAGCTCGTAATCAGTTACTAATGGAAAAGTATAATATCTGAATTGCCTGACCCTCAAGGATCGGTACTGTCTAATAATCTCACCGCTCATACTGTCTGGAAGGCTCCTTTAAAGAAGTAATTCTGTATGCTCTACCTGTCTTGTCATTTTCCAGGTACTTGTGACCAGAGAATGGCCAACGACTAAACAGAAGTGTAATAGATATTCAGATGTCATTTTATTGCCTGGAGAAAATTACTTTTCTCTGATACCAAGGTCCTAAAGTGAATTTATTGGTACTTAGTCCCTTTTAAGAGGCCTTTCTCAAGCTGAATTTGAATTGGAATCGGACACGGACAATGTTTTAGGGCCTACAGATAGAGGACACTTCACTTTGACCATTGTAGTGTGGTGTCTGATAAACGTCTTTCAGTCATTTCTTTAGTCTGTGAAACTAGATGAGAGTGTTCATCACTTCTTTCTGAATCCAGATGCCGCCGTGGATAAGGTTAACACAAATAGCGAGAGATAATTCCTTTAGCTGCAAATACTTGACATTTTAATCATCAAATGTTCTGACTGTGACAGGAAATGTTGCGCTCTATGAACATCACACCTACTGTATGGTGCTAAATTGTTAAAAACTTTATTTTATCCATATGGCCATTCTCTGGTCACAAGTACCTGGGAAATGAGAAGACAGGTAGAGCCTTATTATAGTTTGTTCTAATCAAAACGTATCAGAACATGCATTGTTTGTTTACTTATTGCTACCATCATTGCTGTCACAAATACAATACTATTACTAGTTGTAATATTGTTTTAGGTCTACTATATGAATAAAATCCTGACAAATATACCGACCTTTGGTGTTGGTCCAGTTAAGCAATTATTTAATTAAAATTCTAATATCTACTTATGTAGCATTCCGGTCTTTGTTTTCCTAATCTGCTAGGTCCGTGAAAAAGCAATCAGAACAGCTTTGAAAATGTTAAAAAGCTTTGATTCCTTTGTTGTCATGTTCCAATATTTATGACTAATTGCTATGGAAGCACAACACTCAAATCATTGAAGATCCCATACTTTCAGTTTATTAAAAAATACCCTGAAATAAAATTGGAAATTGCAATTACAGGACGTGTCTCCTTTTGGGCTGTCAGCACTATAAGGGATCAAATTCAGCTTCTAGGGGTTTCAAAAAGTTCCATACTTCTCAGGAAATGGAATGAAAAGTGCTATTCTTGACTCTGTGTTCAGTGGTGACAAATAGATTCAGTCAGTAGCAATGACTATCTCCCCTCCAAAAATGCTGCAATTGTACCTATGATTACTACCTGGAACATATAAATTCCAAATGACAGGTTTTTAATAGTTACTTGTCAAAAAGCAAAGAAAAGCTCCTTTACCAAACTACTACCTTACTCCCGCTCAAAACAAAGATGGAAAAACAATCTATGCATTTTATAGTAACTCGCTCCCAATTGATTGCTGGTAGCATTATGACATGCCTTTAGCATTTGCAACATAGTGAGCAGAGGTCCGCATTTTGTACTGTAGTGCTACCTGAAGACATTTAACGCTAGGCCATAAATGTTAGTAGTAGTATATTTTAAGGGAGGCAGTTTGTAAGGGCTATAGTTTTATGTACCTTATACTGTAATCAATCTAGAGCCCACTCTTTTAGCAGAGTTGTTACTGTGTATTCATAGTGCTAAGTAAGTAGTATATTTGCCAAGGGGTAATAAACATTCATATTAACCATACCTTTTTTTTTTTTTTTACCATACTACGGTATGGTGAGAATCTCAATAGTGTACGCAAGGTTAAGCCTTTCCTTTCGTCATCTACAGAACTATAGCTCCATTATGTTACACACAATATAAATTAATAATGTTTAACACATGCTAAAAGACATGGCGGCAGCATCTAAGCATCTATGTGGGCTTTACCATTTCTGTTACAGGTCAATTTCCCTTTGGTGAAGCGCTGTACTGTACGTTCTGAGTGATGTGCTTCATTGCAGTTTCTTATTCATCATATCCTGTGTGATATCACTTTCCTTTGAGCTGATATATCCTCACATTCTTTCTTTCAGAACTGATAACATCACTTCATTGAAAATACAATAGTAGAGTTCTGAATTAGCATACAGTAATGTAATCTAGTGATGGAGGAAAGAATCGATACAGTTACATTTGGGATATAATTTTTTATAATATATCGTCTTGTATCATTTAAAAAAAATTGCAGTATTATTTTCCAGTATTTTTCCTTCATAGCTTGTTCTCCATCTTCTTTTAAAAAGGGAGCCAATTTGTTTTCAGCACTTTTATTTCCATTACTGCTCAAAACTCGTTTTCTCATGACATTCTCTTGTCTCTCTGCGGCAGACACACAGTATGGTGAGCATTATGTTTGTAACATGGAATCGCAATAAAATCACAGTATTGAATCGCAATACATATGTGACCGACCACCTCTATTCGGTCTTACAGTGGCTTGCGAAAGTATTCACCCCCTTTGGCATTTTTCCTATATCGTTGCCTTACAACCTGGAATTAAAATTGATTTTTTGGGGGTTTGTATCATTTGCTTTACACAACATGCCTACCACTTTGAAGATGCAAAATACTTTTTCTTGTGAAACAAACAATAAATAAGAGAAAAAAAACTGAAAACTTGAGCGTGCATAACTATTCACCCACCCCAAAGTCAATACTTTGTAGAGCCACCTTTTGCAGCAATTACAGCTGCAAGTCTCTTGGGGTATGTCTCTATAAGCTTGGCACATCTAGCCACTGGGATTTTTGCCCATACTTCAAGGAAAAACTGCTCCAGCTCCTTCAAGTTGGATGGGTTCTGCTGGTGTACAGCAATATTTAAGTCATACCACAAATTCTCAATTGGATTGAGGTCTGGGCTTTGACTAGGCCATTCCAAGACATTTAAATGTTTCCCCTTAAACCACTCGAGTGTTGCTTTAGCAGTATGCTTAGGGTCATTGTCCTGCTGGAAGGTGAACCTCTGTCCCAGTCTCAAATCTCTGGAAGAATGAAACAGGTTTCCCTCAAGAATTTCCCTGTATTTAGCGCCAATTCTGACCAGTTTCCCAGTCCCTGCCGATGAAAAACATCCCCACAGCATGATGCTGCCACCACCATGCTTCACTGTGTGGATGGTGTTCTCGGGGTGATGAGAGGTGTTTGGTTTGCGCCAGACATAGCGTTTTCCTTGATGGCCAAAAAGCTCAACGTTAGTCTCATCTGACCAGAGTACCTTCTTCCATATGTTTGGGGAGTCTCCCACATGCCTTTTGGCGAACACACTGTTTGCTTATTTTTGTCTTTAAGTAATGGCTTTTTTCTGGCCACTCTTCCGTAAAGCCCAGCTCTGTGGAGTCTACGACTTAAAGTGGTCCTATGGACAGATACTCCAATCTCCGCTGTGGAGCTTTGCAGCTCCTTCAGGGTTATCTTTGGTCTCTTTGTTGCCTCTCTGATTAATGCCCTCCTTGCCTGGTCTGTGAGTTTTGGTGGGCGGACCTCTCTTGCCAGGTTTGTTGTGGTGCCATATTCTTTCAATTTTTTAATAATGGATTTAATGGTGCTCCGTGGGATGTTCAAAGTTTCAGATATTTTATTATAACCCAACCCTGATCTGTACTTCTCCACAACTTTGTCCCTGACCTGTTTGGAGAGCTCCTTGGTCTTCATGGTGCTGCTTGCTTGGTGGTGCTCCTTGCTTAGTGGTGTTGCAGACTCTGGGGCCTTTCAGAACAGGTGTATATATACTGCGATCATGTGACAGATCATGTGACACTGAGATTGCACACAGGTGGACTTTATTTAACTCATTATGTAACTTCTGAAGGTAATTGGTAGCACCAGATCTTATTTAGGGGCTTCATAGCAAAGGGGGTGAATACATATGCACACACCACTTTTCTGCTATTATTTTTTTATAATTTTTTGAAACAAGTTATTTTTTTAATTTCACCAATTTGGACTATTTTGTGTATGTCCATTACATGAAATGCAAATAAAAATCAATTTAAATTACAGGTTGTAATGCAACAAAATAGGAAAAACGCCAAGGGGGATGAATAATTTTGCAAGGGACTGTATGTAGCAAAATTTGAAATTGTGTTTTTTACATTGAATAAAAGTAGATACTCAGAGCTAGAAAATTGTATAACATACATTGCAGTTGAGGAACAATGGGGACATTATTCTGCTTTGAAAGTTGCTAAACTTGTAAACCCACTTTTGAGAAAATGGCCCTTGAATGTTTTGGTACACCTACTGGAGAGCTCTTCTTTGTCTACACCCATTCAGCATCATTCACACCCTCTTAAGCCTTAGCCCCACCCATCTCTTTAAGGATTCACGTGAGGCCATGTGCTAAACAGAGTGAGTAGTTTAGTAAACAACCAATGATTTCAAGACTAAAAGTGGTCAAAGTAGTAGCCTACTGTAGGGGAAAACTCCAGGTAAAAATACATACGCCTAGAGAATAGAAATACATATCGTATCGGCACCTAAGTATCTTGATAATATCGTATCGTGAGGTCCTTGGCAATTCCCAGCCCTACTGTAATCAGAAGGGAAATTAGAAATCCAATACGTTTATGTATCCATCAGGGGAGAAGATGACAAATGCATTATGGAAGGCTGAGATGTGTGTGTGTGTGTGTGTGTGTGTGTATGTGTGCATGCCTGTGTGAGTTTTGTGTGCATGCATGTGTGTCTTTGTTTGCTATTTGCTTCTCTGGAGGTGAAGGGCACATACCATCATGTCCTGTTTTGGACAGGAAAGGCAGGTTCTTACACCTTTTCTGTTGCCCCCTTTGGGTGCCATATGCTCCTCACTCTCTCTCAGTGAGGTGGGAAGCATATGCTCCTTGCTGATGAATCATCTTACACAGTAACTATCAGTAACACCTCTTACATGTGTCTGGCTTCTACTGTACACTACAGATTCTGGCCATCTTGCAGTATAGGCACTAACTGCCAGGTCCTCCTGCTCGCTAGGGATTTGTGAGTACACTACACCATCCCTGCCAATGGATTTCATCCCTTCACCTCTACGAGATCAGAACCAAAAGAGACATTTGACCAAGGTCTCATTGGGGAGAGCTCAGAATAATGGATAAGTCAATCTTAATGTGTGTATGATTACCCCCAGCTTCACTCTTTGGCAGGGGGTTGACGGCAGGCACATGAGGGCAGGAGATGGTGCAATCAGTTGGAGAATGGCCCCTTTAATAGGATTGGACTGTTAAAAAAAAGTCTATGTATTCTGTAGATAAGGGGACTGTTTATCCAGTTAATGTGTCACTTTAAATACATTAGGCCCTTTTTGGCTCGCTGCCTCCCTAATCCCAAATAGCATGAGACAAACCATTTATAGATCCGCACATAAATTAAAGTGGCATTGTTTTGGATAATGACACTAATTTCCCTTGTAAGAATAGGGTTTTTGGCCGAAACCAAATGATATTATGACTAAATTGCGTATTAAATTAATGTGGGGGCACTTCGGGTTTTACAGCGTTGTTAAGGTGCGGGGGCTTATTATTAGATGTAAAACAGAGGTGACCTTGGGCTTGGGCTGCTGGGCTAGAGGCAGAGATATGGGCTGGGAGGAGTGTGTGTGTTCTCTATAGAGGAGAGAGATACATAGGGCTGAAATGCAGCACGGCAGCAGCGGTAGACAGCAGGCCACTATTAGTGTCCTCTATGTTCTCTGTCACAACAAACTCCCAAAGATGAGTCAGTTCTACCATAAAACAAACACTCACCCTGCTCTCTAATTCATGGGCATCTATGCACTTGTCTACATCTACCTTCTAGTGAATGGGAAACGATCATCAAGAACCCAGGATCTGTTGTGGTTTCTAGCCTATCACAAAACATGTGGGTATGTTGTATTTGAATTAATATATTATCATAAATGTGTTTTGTCTCGTCCAGTTTTGCACAAAAGGCCATAAACTTGAGCAATCTTTATGTCTGACCTCTATAAGGTATTTCTCTACCTCTGTTACCTGGGTTATGTCATAAAGTGCCTATATTATAGTATTATAGTATAAGTCAGATGGTCCCTCATGGAGTGAACCTTTTTTAAGTAGTGTCTTAAATGGATTGGTTTCTGCTGGAGGCCGTGGGCACTGCCCTGGCTAGCTGCCGGCTCTGTGATTGAGCACAGTTTGAGTTGGCGTGGGAGTGGGAGCCGGGGTACAGATGGACCTTCAGTCCCACTGGCACAACTGATTGTTAACACCTGATTCTTAACAGATCCTTCCCTAGACCCTGGAGAAGTCCTAGATACTGGTAGAATGAAATTAACACCTTTTTTCTGTTTAAAGTGATTGCTGTCCATTGTACGTCATCAGCAATAGCGAGATGCGCAAATGACATTCTGTGGCATTGGACAGATACATTTCAGCGTCAATATGTCTTGAAGAAATCACACTGTCGGTGTTGCTGCAGTAATGTAGCAGTGCATTACTAAGATGATTAGTGTTTGGTGGCTTTAAAAATGCATCTATGGAGATGTCAGATGGTGATGGCGTGCGGGTGGTACAGAGGTCAGGACCAGGTCATCCACTAGGAAGTGATGAGTCGTCAGAATTGGATACCGCTGTGCTGACTGTCTAAAGACAGCAGTCACAGCAGAAGGAGCCTTCAAAGACCCCTATGACAGGGAGAGACACCTGGTGACCGCCCTTTTTGTCCAGGAGACAGAGGGTACTTTTGACTGTCTTTGTGCAATGGCCATGTCATATGTCCATGTCATATAAGGGAATATGACCACGTCATATAAGATATTTTTATGGTATATTGTAGTAGTCCTGATTACATTTGCCTGTGCTGTAGATTTAAAGACTCCGGAACTTTGGCGACTACTAAGTATTTTTTAAACCTCCTGCTTTGGGCTGGATGTGTCAATGTGTAGTTCATACATGCATAATCAATGAGCAGAATTACTGTCTTACCTCAATTAGCCATGAAATCCCTAGTTTGAAAGCAACTGTTTTTCTGGAAGCTGTGCTGTGCCATTTTCCATACATTCTCCCCCTCGTGGGCCAGCGCCCTAACAATTCAAGTTCCAGCCAATGAGCTTTAGCCCCTTGCCATTTCAGTGACCGCTAGCAAGATGCACACACAGCAGAGAGAAAAAGAGAGAGAGAGCAATGCCGTGGTGTACATATCTGCACAGGCCATTTTTGGTTTGTGCGAGCTACTTTCAGAACTTCTAGCTAAAAAGTATACAAATGTACTGGATAATCTTTAACGTGCAGATATCAAATGATTGCACTTTCAACTAGCTTACTTTATCACAATACAATAACATCAGGCCTGTTATTATATAACCTCCATGAATCTTTGTATTTGTTGCTTGTATCGATTACCCCTAATTAATGATGACTCGCCATGTTTGACTTGCCAGTTGTAGGCCTTAGGCAGGACCTGAACATGACATTGATGGCCTCCCTCATCTCTCTCTCTCTCTCTCTCTCTCTCTCTCTCTCTCTCTCTCTCTCTCTCTCTCTCTCTCTCTCTCTCCCTCTCTCTCCACCCCTCCCTCCCCTGGGTGACATGATTAGCTGTTCAGTCCTGGCTGGGAGGATATGATTTCTCTCTTCACATAGATGGCATGGTAGATTATCTAATGGCCTGGTCCTGCGGTGACTCATTGTGGAGAAGTATTCAGCTGATCGGGCCCTGCTGCTCTGCCCTCATTAACACTAAGTCCTTTGTCACAGACACACAGTGTTTGGGACCCCCACGTTATGACCCGACTGTGCCAAGACTCCGGCGGAAATTAGCACATTACAATGCCTTGAAACATGCACCTTACTTCTCCTCACGATACATTTTTTATTGTTTGCATTTTTAATGACCTTTACGTCCATGAATGCCAACTATTTAATTAGGGAGCATAATAAGACGTCAGGGTGACATTAAGTTGCTAAGTGTTTCATTTCAATGGGAAGCAGCCTTTCGGTAATGCCACATTTGCCTAAATACCCAATATCTCACGTCAACTTGTTTGGGAATGGTAATTGCCCAAAAAAAATTTACAGGCATTAGCATTTTCTGAATAGGAGATGAGACATCCCTCCATTTGGTGACTAATCAAATATACTTCTATGAGCTCATTCATTTCCCCCTAATATGTGGGGAAGTTTTCTTGTGTTAGACTTTACTCTCAATACTCAGTTTCAAAAGTGACGCCATTTAGAGTCATTATCGAGGTCAAAGCCTAAACACAGTGAGATGTGTTTGGTATGTGTAATGAATTTAGTAATAGGCTCTGACAGTACTGATGAGGCACTGACTGACACCGCTTTCTATCCTCTCTGCATTTGGAGCTGAGATATTTTGATTCATCTCAAAGGTTATGGAAGTCTATCATTGTCCTCACTTATGAATTATTAAATATACTGCTGCCCGTAATATTGTGAAAGGTATGGCAGGCTGAGGCTGTAGGCTAGGCAGCAGTGTTATCGGAAGGCTTGCTGGCTGGCTCACCATGCCACATGGGCAATGACAAGCAGCAAAGTGCCTTTAGGGTGCCAGCTTTCATCAGGGTAAGCGGGGATGACACGGCCTTGTTACTGAGCTGACAAACTGTCACAGTGCTGTCAGGCCACACAGTTACTGACTCCATGCAGCTATGATCACCTTTAAATTGATGAGAACGACCTTTGGGGAGTGTGTGCGTGCCTGCGTGCATGTCTGGGTGTGTGTGTGCGTGCCTGCGTGCGTGTGTGTGTGCTCAAGTGTGTGTGTCAGAGAGAGAGAGCTCACAAACATCTGCTAGTTTTGTTTATCCCATTTCCATTTGTATCTGTGTGCATCTGTCTTGTCTGTGTGTGTTTATAACCATGACCTTTCTGCTTTACAGAAAGATTATTTCTTTACAGCATGTGGGCTACCGCTATTCATTTTTCTAAAGAGATAGATGAATAGTCATTATTACTTACAATTCCTTCACACACATTATTCAGAATCCACCTCAGCTACATGACACCAGATCCTCACTTAGTTGCTGTCACTGTTTTTACTGTAGAATGAAATGAAAGTTGAAATTTCAATTGCATTGATCAAGCTAAAGGTCAGGCCTATGGTTAATAACCAACATATTTCAGCATGCTAACAAAACAAAGGCCAGCCTGCTGACATTAACTGAATGCTGTGATCAAGGATATTACATTTTAGCCCAGAATAGAGTAAATTATGTAAAGTTAGCCTGAGCCGTGATAGTGTGCTCATGTCTACTAAGACCCATGTGCAGACACAGCAGGCAGATAGTACAAGTCTCAGGGTTTATTATAGTTCAAGGGGCAGGCAAAAGGTAAGTCAGGCAGGTAAAGGGTCGTAATCCAAATCAGAGTCAGGCAGGTACAGGATGGCAGGCAAACGGTAGGTCAAGACAGGAAAAGGGTCGTAATCCAAATCAGAGTCAGGCAGGTACAGGACGGCAGGCAGGATCAGGACAGTGACCCCAAGCATACTTCCAAAGTTGTGGCAAAATGGCTTAAGGACAACAAAATAAAGGTATTGGAGTGGCCATCACAAAGCCCTGACCTCAATCCTATAGAACCATTTGTGGGCAGAACTGAAAAAGCGTGTGCGAGCAAGGAGGCCTACAAACCTGACTCAGTTACACCAGCTCTGTCAGGAGGAAATGGACAAAATTCACCCAAATTATTGTGGGAAGCTTGTGGAAGGCTACCCGAAACGTTTGATCCAAGTGAAACAATTTAAAGGCAATGCTACCAAATACTAATTGAGTGTATGTAAACTTCTGAGCCACTGGGAATGTGATGAAAGAAATAAAAGCTGAAATAAATAATTCTCTCTACTATTATTCTGACATTTCACATTCTTAAAATAAAGTGGTGATCCTAACTGACCTAAGACAGGGAATTCTTACTAGGATTAAATGTCAGGAATTGTGAAAAACTGAGTTTAAATGTATTTGGCTAAGGTGTATGTAAACTTCCGACTTCAACTGTATAATACAAAATGTACAGTAGCTTTGGTATTATGCTGTATCCCAGTGTCTCACACCTGAGAGAGAAGTGGGCTATTCCCAGTAACAGCTCACTAGACAACACTCTGTGTCTATTATCATAAACTGTTACATTATACATTTTTGGAAGGAAATCATTTTTACTTATACTTATTTCACAGTGTATTTCATTCTAACTATGGAAGCAAATTAGTTCAACTGGATGGAACATTTGATAACTATCTTATATGAAATTCAGTTTAAAATTACATGTGTATTTGTCATTTTTTCTTCATAATTAAATCTTGCATGTTGATTTTAGATCAAATTCATCTCTCCATAACGGCCAACATAGAGGACTAACGAGTGAAAAAGAAAATTAATACCTGAAATACAATATTATACAGTCACTGCAGCTCTGCCAAGACTGGGGAATGGGTCCTGCGTGTGGAGACACTTTGGGTACACAGTGCTGGTAATAAGTGTTATGCTGACAGCGAGTGTTCAGTAGATTTCACTCAGGGACATCTGGGCTACCTTCCGATGCCTCGGCCAAGATTAACAGGGTTTTATCAAGGATTTGGGCAAGCTCCAAACAATCCCGTTCCCTCTGTGCTGCAAGCTTAGTGAGATCACAAGTTAACAGAGAAGGTAAAGATAAAAAAGGCCATGGAGTTACTCAGTTTTAGTCTTTGTTTTGACTTTTTGGTTCGTCGCATGAAGAAGCAATAGCTTTTACTGTAACATTCGTACCGATTTGTATTTGCCACACTCATGAGGTCTTGAGAAGGGAGTTCTTGTGGTTGAACCTTTTGTCATTCTCTTTGTGTAAAATCAGCCATGCTTCTCCCCTGCTCTCAGTGGCTTGTGTAATGGCTACAATGGCACGTTTCAGGGTAGACATTCCATCCCTGATGCCCTTGCTGGGAGCGTACATGCTTCAACCGCATTTTTTAAAAATAAATAAAAAAATAAAATCTTTCCACACACAGACATGCAAACACACACACACACACACACACACACACACACACACACACACACACACACAAAAGCCAGTGTGTCGTTAATGGTGAAAGGACCTGCAGCTGTACCTCTGTATCCTGTGAACATCTAGATGTTTGCCCAATAACAACACTCATAGCATGTTGTGATGTTCCCCAGCAAGAAAACCAAAAATGGTTGCTCAAACAGAAAGGGGAACTAACAAAGATTCACTGACAACAACCAAAATGAAACAGGTGGTGTTTTAGGAAGGGTTCTGAAAGACACTCATGGGAGTGTTCACTGAAAGTTGACTAGCAACAACAACTGGAACCTAAAAGACACCCACTGTGAGCGTCCACTAAATTTGCCCAAGAAGAAGCAAACAAAAGAAAGTCCACCTAAGCCTCTAAAGTCAGCAAGTGATTGCCAGCCAAAGTGGCTCTGTTATATCTGTCTCCCTCTATTAGTTTAAAATGGACACCTCTAATGAGTACAACCTCATTTTTAGACCTGCACACAGGAGCACATCCTCTGTCAAGGTCAATAGCCCAATCTCCGAATATGACAAGCTGCAGATAACACACAATGATGTGCTTTTAGATGGGTGCTTGACATTTCACAGCCTACACATTTTGATCCTACGACAGTACAGTACAGTCAGCAGAACTGTTACCACACTGTCCGTTTATGAGAAGGAAAGATGCTGAAAGCTTACATTTTGAAAAGTTTTCCACCTGATTGTCCCATGAGGAGCCAAAAATGTAGATCACTATACAATATCACCACTGTTAGCATACTGTATATTATGTTACCTAGCCTAACATTTTTGTCCTATTATTCACTGTGGATTATATTGCTGTTATAGTGTTCTTGGTAGATCCTTCCGCTCTTGTTAATAAAGCTCCAAAGAAGTGAGGTTATACATAAAAATCTAATAAACAACCTTACCATACTGTACCATATCAAGTCACTCTGCTTCTCCCCCTGTCTTTAAAGCCCTGTGGTGCTCCTGATGTACTGTATGTATGTGCCCTGTACTGAAGCGGCAGTGGCAGTGACGAGGGCAGCTCACAGAGCAATCCTCTCTTGCCGTGTCCACTGACCCAGAGTCAGTAGGTTAATGACCAGCGCCACTGAATGCCATCCCTTATACTGTACCTGCCACCTGTCTGAGAGCAGCTCCCATCCCCCTGTCCCTGACCTTGTCACCCACCACTGACAAATACTGTATCAAGCACATAGCTCCCAGAGGCTGTCTCGGTACCCAGCGACCACAGAGCCCCAGTAGTCGATAGCATCACAGTCCTGTGCTTTGATCCGTATCTGGCCAACTTGGCTATTTTCCTGCCTGCTTTTTTCTCTCCCATCAACTTGCCCTCTGAGTCCAATCTCACTCAGCTTCGTTTACATTTTTCAAGGTTGCGCCTTTTCTTTTTCCTTTTTTAACTGATCCACTTTCCCCTCTGGTGTCGTAGCTCTTTATGCTAATGCTGACGGCCTGTTCGCACTAATGTATTCATTAGGTTTACAGGACTGTTGATGATTTGTGGAGATAGTGAGAGGACGGAGCACAGCGTTTTCTCGACTGCTATTGACAATAACATGGAATCCTAGGTGACGGATAGTGAACAGAATGGCATACCCATTGTCTTATCCCCATTAGTTAGGACGCTACTGATTTTAAGTCTGCTCATACAAACAGGGAGTGTGCAAGCATCCCACCATGATGATTCATTTTGTTTGTTTGGCCTGTGATGTTTTATTGACCTAGAGGTTTTGATCAATCAATTTAGGATTAAAGGCTGAGTTTTAACTTATTGGTTGGGAGGCAGTCATCATTATACAGATATAATATAAACTGTTTGGAAATTCCATTCATTTCCCAAATACCTCTCTACCTATTTGCCACATACAGTGGGGAGAACAAGTATTTGATACACTGCCGATTTTGCAGGTTTTCCTACTTACAAAGCATGTAGAGGTCTGTACATTTTATCATAGGTACACTTCAACTGTGAGACACGGAATCTAAAACAAAAATCCAGAAAATCACATTGTATGATTTTTAAGTAATTAATTTGCATTTTATTGCATGACATAAGTATTTGATACATCAGAAAAGCAGAACTTAATATTTGGTACAGAAACCTTTGTTTGCAATTACAGATATCATACGTTTCCTGTAGGTCTTGACCAGGTTTGCACACACTGCAGCAGGGATTTTGGCCCACTCCTCCATACAGACCTTCTCCAGATCATTCAGGTTTCGGGGCTGTCGCTGGGCAATACAGACTTTCAGCTCCCTCCAAAGATTTTCTCTTGGGTTCAGGTCTGGAGACTGGCTAGGCCACTCCAGGACCTTGAGATGCTTCTTACGGAGCCACTCCTTAGTTGCCCTGAGTGTGTTTCGGGTCGTTGTCATGCTGGAAGACCCAGCCATGACCCATCTTCAATGCTCTTACTGAGGGAAGGAGGTTGTCGGCCAAGATCTCGCGATACATAGCCCCATCCATCCTCCCCTCAATATGGTGCAGTCGTCCTGTCCCCTTTGCAGAAAAGCATCCCCAAAGAATGATGTTTCCACCTCCATGCTTCACGGTTGGGATGGTGTTCTTGGGGTTGTACTCATCCTTCTTCTTCCTCCAAACACGGCAAATGGAGTTTAGACCAAAAAGCTCTATTTTTGTCTCATCAGACCACATGACCTTCTCCCATTCCTCCTCTGGATCATCCAGATGGTCATTGGCAAACTTCAGATGGGCCTGGACATGTGCTGGCTTGAGCAGGGGGACCTTGCGTGCGCTGCAGGATTTTAATCCATGACGGCGTAGTGTGTTACTAATGGTTTTCTTTGAGACTGTGGTCCCAGCTCTCTTCAGGTCATTGACCAGGTCCTGCCGTGTAGTTCTGGGCTGATCCCTCACCTTCCTCATGATCATTGATGCCCCACGAGGTGAGATCTTGCATGGAGCCCCAGACCGAGGGTGATTGACCATCATCTTGAACTTCTTCCATTTTCTAATAATTGCGCAAACAGTTGTTGCTTTCTCACCAAGCTGCTTGCCTATTGTCCTGTAGCCCATCCCAGCCTTGTGCAGGTCTACAATTGTATCCCTGATGTCCTTACACAGCTCTCTAGTCTTGGCCATTGTAGAGAGGTTGGAGTCTGTTTGATTGAGTGTGTGGACAGGTGTCTTTTATACAGGTAACGAGTTCAAACAGGTGCAGTTAATACAGGTAATGAGTGGAGAACAGGAGGGCTTCTTAAAGAAAAACTAATAGGTCTGTGAGAGCCGGAATTCTTACTGGTTGGTAGGTGATCAAATACTTATGTCATGTAATAAAATGCAAATTAATTACTTTAAAATCATACAATGTGATTTTCTGGATTTTTGTTTTAGATTCAGTCTCTCACAGTTGAAGTGTACCTATGATAAAAATTACAGACCTCTACATGCTTTGTAAGTAGGAAAACCTGCAAAATCGGCAGTGTATCAAATACTTGTTCTCCCCACTGTATATGATTGCAAATGTTTTTTCCCTCCTCTAAGAGTTCTGTTGATACAGCTAGCTTTAGAAGGAGCAGCCGCGTCTTGACCTTAAGAGAGAGCAAGCACTTCACTAGAATGTTAATGCAAACTTATCACAGACTTCAGTCACCCCTGAACTTTCTGATTCATACACACACACACTCACACAAAATAGTGTAAATTGTTAATAGTGTCAATTGTTCAAGTTTGTCACAAAATCTATTTTTCTGTCTTATCTGTAGAGATGTCAGGTTTGGGGGCAGACATCTCTCAGGTGCATTGGAAGCAGCAGTGGCTGGAGAACGGGACTCTGTATTTCCACGTGTCCATGAGCACCTCTGAGCAGATGATCCAGACCACCGTGCCCACGGCCCGGGAGCCAGCTCACGTCCTGCACGAGCACATGCATCTGCTGCACATCTCTGTTATGGTAAGAAACACACACACAAACACACTCTTTTGTCCCCGCACCGCACCGCCCCATCCTCATATCTCTCCACATCCTCTTCTCTCTGCCTCTCTCTTTCGCTCTCTTTCCACCTCTTCACCACTCTCTCTCCTTTTTCTTTGCCTCTTGACTCGCTGTCCTCAGGTGAACTGCTGTATCATGTGTCTCATCCATCCATGCTGTCTGATGCACTGATATGCTTTAGTCTGCAAATCTCTCACCCACCCTCAATGTGTCCCTCTGCTGACTAGCACAGAACTGTTCTGGGGCATAAACATCAGCAGGCTTTACTGATATCACTCCACTGAGTGATGAGCCAGAGGTTATTCCAGGCCAGCTGGTTGTGTGATCTAAAAGGGGTTCAGGCTCAGAGCAGACCTTATTTCATGCTTTCAGTCACCCCTCTTCGTTTTCTTTTGATACTCCTACTGTGACTTGATGTGAATGGCAGCATGTGTGTCTGTCTGTGCGAAATCTCATCATCTGTGAAATGTGGGAAGGATATTGAATAGTAAGGAAGGGGGAGGCAGTACACTACATGGCCAAAAATATGTGGACAACCCTTCAAATTAGTGGATTCGGCTATTTCAGCCACACCCATTGCTGACAGGTGTATAAAATGGAGCAGCCATGCAACCTCATAGATAAACAATGACAGTAGAATGGCCCGTACTGAAGAGCTCAGTGACTTTCAACATGGCATCGTCAGAGGATGCCACCTTTCCAACAAGTCAGTTTGTCAAATATCTGCCCTGCTAGAGCTGCCCTGGTCAATTATAAGTGCTGTTATTGTGAAGTGGAAATGTCTAGGAGCAACAACAGCTCAGCCGCGAAGTGGTAGGCCACACAAGCTCACAGAATGGGACCGCCGAGTGCTGAATAAATCATCTGTCCTCGGTTGCAACACTCACTCCCGAGTTCCAAACCGCCTCTGGAAGCAACGTCAGCTTAGGAGCTTCATGAATGGGTTTCCATGGCCGAGCAGCCGCACACAAGCCTAAGATCACCATGAGCAATGCCAAGCGTCGGCTGGAGTAGTGTAAAGCTCGCCGCCATTGGCCTCTGGAACAGTGGAAACGCATTCTCTGGAGTGATTAATTATGCTTCACCATCTGGCAGTCCGACGGACGAATCTGGGCTTAGCGGATGCCAGGAGAACGCTACCTGCCCGAATGCATAGTGCCAACTGTAAAGTTTGGTGGAGGAAGAATAATGGTCTGGGGCTGTGGTTCAGGCCCCTTAGTTCCAGTGAAGGGCAATCTTAACGCTACAGCATACAATGACATTCTAGACGATTCTGTGCTTCCAACTTTGTGGCGACAGTTTGGGGAAGGCCCTTTCCTGTTTCAGCACAATAATGCCCCCGTGCACAATGCGAGGTCCATAAAGAAATGGTTTGTTGAGATCGGTGTGGAAGAACTTGACTGGCCTGCACAGAGCCCTGACTTTTGGGATGCATTGGAGCGCTGACTGCGAGCCAGGCCTAATTGCCCAACATCAGTGCCAAACGTCACTATTGCTCTTGTGGCTGAATGAAAGCAAGTCCCCGCAGCAGTGTTCCAACATCTAGTGGAATGCCTTCCCAGAAGAGTGGAGGCTGTTATAGCAACAAAGTGAGAACCAACTCCAGATTAATACCCATAATTTTGGAATGAAATGTTCGACAAGCAGGTGTCCATATACTAGTGTAGATCTCCAGCCGACGCTGGGATGAGGAGACAAGGTGTACACGTCTGGCCTCTGGGCCCAGGATGTCTCCTGGCTCTTTGAGTTAGCATCATTAAGTGTAATTCTGTCAGTTCTTTGACAGGTTCAAGTCGGAGCGCTCTATTCTTTTGGCATTGAGATGTCTATCTCTCTCTCTCTCTTCATTTCTCCTCCGTTCAGTTTTTCCATCACAGGCCTCCCTCAGCCTGCTGTGGACATCACAGTCTCTGACAGGGAGAGGCAGATATCAATACTGACACATGCAGTGGGGAAAAAAAAATATTTAGTCAGCCACCAATTGTGCAAGTTCTCCCACTTAAAAAGATGACAGAGGCCTGTAATTTTCATCAGAGGTACACTTCAACTATGACAGACAAATTGAGAAGAAAAAAATCCAGAAAATCACATTGTAGGATTTTTTATGAATTTATTTGCAAATTATGGTGGAAAATAAGTATTTGGTCACCTACAAACAAGCAAGATTTCTGGCTCTCACAGACCCACGCAAGATCTCACCCCGTGGGGTCAAAATGATCACAAGAACGGTGAGCAAAAATCCCAGAACCACACGGGGGGACCTAGTGAATGACCTGCAGAGAGCTGGGACCAAAGTAACAAAGCCTACCATCAGTAACACACTACGCCTGCAGTGCCAGACGTGTCCCCCTGCTTAAGCCAGTACATGTCCAGGCCCGTCTGAAGTTTGCTAGAGTGCATTTGGATGATCCAGAAGAGGATTGGGAGAATGTCATATGGTCAGAGGAAACCAAAATATAACTTTTTGGTAAAAACTTAACTCGTCGTGTTTGGAGGACAAAGAATGCTGAGTTGCATCCAAAGAACACCATACCTACTGTGAAGCATGGGGGTGGAAACATCATGCTTTGGGGCTGTTTTTCTGCAAAGGGACCAGGACAACTGATCTGTGTAAAGGAAAGAATGAATGGGGCCATGTATCGTGAGATTTTGAGTGAAAACCTCCTTCCATCAGCAAGGGCATTGAAGATGAAATGTGGCTGGGTCTTTCAGAATGACAATGATCCCAAACACACCACCCGGGCAACGAAGGAGTGGCTTCGTAAGAAGCATTTCAAGGTCCTGGAGTGGCCTAGCCAGTCTCCAGATCTCAACCCCATAGAAAATCTTTGGAGGGAGTTGAAAGTCCGTGTTGCCCAGCGACAGCCCCAAAACATCACTGCTCTAGAGGAGATCTGCATGGAGGAATGGGCCAAAATACCAGCAACAGTGTGTGAAAACCTTGTGAAGACTTACAGAAAACGTTTGATCTGTGTCATTGCCAACAAAGGGTATATAACAAAGTATTGAGAAACTTTTGTTATTGACCAAATACTTATTTTCCACCGTAATTTGCAAATAAATTCATAAAAAATCCTACAATGTGATTTTATGGATTTTTCTTTCTCATTTTGTCTGTCATAGTTGACGTGTAACTATTATGAAAATTACAGGCCTCTCTCATCTTTTTAAGTAGGAGAACTTGCACAATTGGTGGCTGACTAAATCATTTTTCCCCCACTGTACATGTAAGTACATCTTATTGACATGGAGCTCTGATAAGTTGATTGGTCGTGCAGTTTATTCTGATTTGTATAGATCGTCCATATTGTTGGAATTTCAATGCTTTTGTTATTTGTGTTAATTAAAAAATGTGGTGTAAATTACATTGAGATTATGTGTTCTGGAGTTTTCCCACACTAAGTCAATGGCAGAAATATATATAATTTACATAAACCAATATACCCTAAATTTTAGACTCTTTCATTTTCAGCACTTATTGCTGTCTATATAGTGCATTATCAAAGTATTCAGACCCCTTGACTTTTTCCACATTTTGTTACGTTACAGCCTTATTTTAAAATGGATTAAATAAAAACATTTCCTCATCAATCATCTACACACAATACCCCATAATGACAAAGCGAAAACAGGTGTTTCGCAATTTTTGCAAATAAAAATAAAATAAAAATAACCTTATTTACATAAGTATTTACACCCTTTGCTATGAGACTCGAAATTGAGCTCAGGTGCATCCTGTTTCCATTGATCATTCTTGAGATGTTTCTACAAGTTGATTGGAGTCCACCTGTGGTAAATTAAATTGATTGGACATGATTTGGAAAGGCACACACCTGTCTATATAAGGTCCCACAGTTGACATTGCATGTCAGAGCAAAAACCAAGACATGAGGTTGAAGGAGTTGTCCATATTAGCCCCGAGACAGGATTGTGTCGAGGCACAGATCTGGGGAAGGGTACCAAAAAATGAATACCCAAGAATACAGTGGCCTCTATCATTCTTAAATGGAAGAAGTTTGGAACCATCAAGACTCATCCTAGAGCTGGCCGCCCGGCCAAACTGAGCAATCGGGGGAGAAGGGCTTTGGTCAGGGAGGTGGCCAAGAACCCGATGGTCAGTCTGACAGCGCTACAGAGTTCCTCTGTGGAGATGGGAGAACCTTCCAGAAGGACAACCATCTCTGCAGCACTCCACCAATCAGGCCTTTATGGTAGAGTGGCCAGACGGAAGCCACTCCTCAGTAAAAGGCACATGACAGCCCGCTTGGAGTTTGCCAAAAGGTACCTAAAGGACTCTCAGACCATGAGAAACAAGATTCTCTGGTCTAATGAAACCAAGAAACAAGATTCTCTGGCCTGAATGCCAAGCGTCACGTACGGAGGAAACCTGACTAGTCACCATTCCTACGGTGAAGCATGGTGGTGGCAGCATCATGCTGTGGGGATGTTTTTCAGCGGCAGGGACTGGGAGACTAGTCAGGATCGAAGGAAAGATTAATGGAGCAAAGTACAGAGAGATCTTTGATGAAAACCTGCTCCAGAGCGCTCAGGACCACAGAATGGGGCAAAGGATCACCTTCCAACAGGACAACGACCCCAAGCACACATCCAAGAGAACACAGGAGTGGCTTCGGGACAAGTCTCTGAATGTCCTTGAGTGGCCCAGCCAGAGCCCGGACTTGAACCCGATCTAAAATCTCTGAAAATAGCTGTGCAGCAATGCTCCCCATCCATCCTGACAGAGCTTGAGAGGATCTGCAGAGAAGAATGGGAGAAACTCCCGAAATACAGGTGTGCCAAGCTTGTAGCGTCATACCCAAGAAGACTTGAGGCTGTAATCGCTGCCAAATTATATTTCTGTTTTTTATTTTTTATACATTTGCAAACATTACTAAAAACCTGTTTTTGCTTTGTCATTATGGGGTAGTGTGTGTCGATTAATGAGGGGGGAAAAACTATTTTAGAATAAGGCTGTAATGTAACAAAATGTGGAAAAAGTCAAGGGGTCTGAATACTTTCCGAGTGCACTGTATGCTATGTTAGATAGAGTTCCAAAATAAACATTGAAGCAGGCCATGCTTATGTCCTTGCAGCTTCTGTATGATTCCTATCAGTCAATGTGAAAAATTGGATTGTGAAATAGGTTTAAGCTTCTATAATACAGTATATTAAAGGTATGCTTTCAAGCTCAAATGATCTTAGTAACTTCCCTGTTAATGTGTATGTTTAAGGGTCGGATCTTCCCTGGTCTCATGTGTCTTTATTCAAGGACAGTGGGTTCACATTAAGCATCATATCACCTTAAATAATGTGCAGTATGGGCTTACAAAGGCACATTTACTGCCCCAAGGGACGCATTACTTTCAGCAGACCTTCAGGGTTTTATAACAACTCTTCTTGGCAAACCTTGCATTTTTACTTACCGTACACGTTAATGGAAGACCACCATTTTATACAATAACAGTGAGGGGCAGTGATTTGAGATGCTAAAAACATTGCCTTCTGTTCAACCTAGTTGCAAAATGAAGTTTTCTAGCACATACTTTAACTCTGACAAGTTAAATGTATAGTCTCATTTGCTAAATAAACACAATTACTCTTTTGTTTTCAAAGTACACTTTTCATCAACTATTACCCTACAGTTATCATAGCTAATATTTGTATATCCCTATTACCATGTCAATAAGAACGTAAACATGCGGTATATGATCTTAACATTAACATCCAATTACTATTCCAAACACAAAAACGTATTCCCCTTATTTGAACTGCAATCCCAAAAAGAGCACAAAAACGCAAAACTTAAAGCTTCTTTCAAGAAGCTTCAGGCGTCGCATGAAACTCACTTAAGTAAAGAACAAGGACAAGCTTTCATTCTTCCACTCTAATTGGCTGGCTTGTCAATCATGTCCAACTAGCGAAAGCATGCCAGGATAATGATCATTTTATAGGTTACACTTAGACCTTCGCTGTGTCTCAGATGATAGGCTGCTGCCAGCTGTACGAGCTAGAGATTCAGATAATGAGCTTCCTCTTACTCATAATGAAGAATAAATAAGGGATTTAAATACAGGTTGTTAAAATCACAGACATGAGGGCCAAAAGGTAAATATTGTGTTATTCAATGAAGTAAAAGTAGAGTCGGATCATGGGTCTCAACCATCTCGCCCTGTGGCCATTAGCTGCCCATAATGTGATTTAATTTGGCTCCCACCTGTGCATACACCACCAGCTTCTCTCATTAGCCTCTACTAACTTTTCTAGTTATTTGGAAAAATTTAATTAATTGCACCTTTAGAGAAATGGCCCCTCAGCAAAAATTGATTTATACAGTTGAAGTCAGAAGTTTACATACACTTAGGTTGGAGTCATAAAACTCGTTTTTCAACCACTCCACAAATTTCTTGTTAACAAACTATAGTTTTGGCAAGTCGGTTAGGACATCTACTTTGTGCATGACACAAGTAATTTTTCCAACAATTGTTTACAGACAGATTATTTCATTTATAATTCACTGTATCACAATTCCAGTAGGTCAGACGTTTACATACACTAAGTTGACTGAGCCTTTAAACAGCTTGGAAAATACCAGAAAATGATGTAATGGCTTTAGAAACTTCTGATAGGCTAATTGACATCATTTGAGTCAATTGGAGGTGTACCTGTGGATGTATTTCAAGGCCTACCTTCAAACTAAGTGCCTATTTGCTTGACATCATGGGAAAATCAAAAGAAATCAGCCAAGACCTCAGAAAAAACATTGTAGACCTCCACAAGTCTGGTTCATCCTTGGGAGCAATTTCCAAACGCCTGAAGGTACCACGTTCATCTGTACAAACAATAGTACGCAAGTATAAACACCATGGGACCACGCAGCCGTCATACCGCTCAGGAAGTAGACGCGTTCTGTCTCCCAGAGATGAACATACTTTGGTGCGAAAAGTGCAAATCAATCCCAGAACAACAGCAAAGGACCTTGTGAAGATGCTGGAGGAAACAGGTACAAAAGTATAACCTGAAAGACCGCTCAGCAAGGAAGAAGCCACTGCTCCAAAACCACCATAAAAAATCCAGACTACGGTTTGCAACTGCACATGGGGACAAATATTGTACTTTTTGGAGATATGTCCTCTGGTCTGATGAAACAAAAATATAACTGTTTGGCCATAATGACCATCGTTATGTTTGGAGGAAAAAGGGGGGTCTTGCAAGCCGAAGAACACCATCCCAACCGTGAAGCACGGGGTGGCAGCATCATGCTTTGGGGGTGCTTTGCTGTAGAAGGGACTGGTGCACTTCACAAAATAGATGGCATCATGAGGAAGGAAAATTATGTGGATATATTAAAGCAACATCTCAAGACATCAGTCAGGAAGTTAAAGCTTGGTCGCAAATGGGTCTTCCAAATGGACAATGACCCCAAGCATACTTCCAAAGTTGTGGCAAAATGGCTTAAGGACAACAAAGTCAAGGTATTGGAGTGGCCATCACAAAGCCCTGACCTCAATCCTATAGAAAATTTGTGGGCAGAACTTAAAAAGTGTGTGCGAGCAAGGAGGCCTACAAACCTGACTCAGTTACACCAGCTCTGTAAGGAGGAATGGGCCAAGATTCACCCAACTTATTGTGGGAAGCTTGTGGAAGGCTACCCAAAACATTTGACCCAAGTAAAACAATTTAAAGGCAATGCTACCAAATACTAATTGAGTGTATGTACACTTCTGACCCACTGGGAATGTGATGAAAGAAATAAAACCTGAAATAAATCACTATTATACTGACATTTCACATTCTTAAAATAAAGTGGTGAGCCTAATTTACCTAAGATAGGGATTTGTTTTATGTCAGGAATTGTGAAAAACTGAGTTTAAATGTATTTGGCAAAGGTGTATGTAAACTTCCAACCTCAACTGTACATTTAAACTCAGTTTTTCACAATTCCTGACATTTAATCCTGGTAAAAATTCCCTGTTTTTGGTCAGTTAGGATCACCACTTTATTTTCCTTCCTCATGATGCAATCTATTTTGTGAAGTGCACCAGTCCCTCCTGCAGCAAACCACCCCCACAGCATGATGCTGCCACCTCCGTGCTTCTCGGTTGGGATTGTTTTCTTCGGCTTGCAAGCCACCCCCTTCTTCCTCCAAACATAGCGATGGTCATTATGGCCAAACAGTTATATTTTTGTTTGATCATACCAGAGGACAGTTCTGCAAAAAGTATGATCTTTGTCCCCATGTGCAGTTGCAAACCGTAGTCTGGCTTTTTTATGGCAGTTTTGGAGCAGTGGCTTCTTCCTTGCTGAGCAGCCTTTCAGGTTATGTCGACATAGGACTCGTTTTACTGTGGATATAGATACTTTTGTACCTGTTTCATCCAGCATCTTCACAAGGTCCTTTGCTGTTGTTCTGGGATTGATTTGCACTGTTTGCACCATAGTACGTTAATCTCTAGGAGACAGAACGTGTCTCCTTCCTGAGCGGTATGATGGCTGTGTGGTCCCATGGTGTTTATACTTGTGTACTATTGTTTGTACAGATGAACGTGGTACCTTCAGGCGTTTGGAAATTGCTCCCAATGACGAACCAGACTTGTGGAGGTCTACAATCTTTTTTCTGAGGTCTTGGCTGATTTCTTTTGATTTTCCCATGATGTCAAGCAAAGAGGCACTGAGTTTGAAGGTAGGCCTTGAAATACATCCACAGGTACACCTCCAATTGACTCAAATTATGTCAATTAGCCTATCAGAAGCTTCTAAAGCCATAACATAATTTTCTGGAATTTTCCAAGCTGTTTAAAGGCACAATCAACTTAGTGTATGTAAACTTCAGACCCACTGGAATTGTGATACAGTGAATTATAAGTGAAATAATCTGTCTGTAAACAATTGTTGGAAAAATTACTTGTGTCATGCACAAAGTAGATGTCCTAACCGACTTGCCAAAACTATAGTTTGTTAACAAGAAATTTGTGGAGTGGTTGAAAAACGAGTTTTAATGACTCCAACCTAAGTGTACTTAAACAAACAACTTCAAATGTACCTTTGAATTGGTATGCAGCATAGAAATGTGGTCAAGAGGGCTATGTTTTTCTTTGCTCTGTGTTGACTGCTCACTGGTATATTTAAAACCATTGACTATTAATTAAAGGAAACTTTTCTGGCGTTACCATGAATTTGCCTTGTGCTATGAGGCTGGTCAACCAGGATCAGTCAGACTAAGAGACCCTAGCTTGATCAGTCCTGACTCAGACCCCCTGTCATTACCTTCATGCCCCAGACTCACTCCCCGTCTGGCCTGGTCCGAGATATCTGGTTGTAGGGGGGAACATTAGCATGCACCCGGCGCTCGTCGGCCCCCTTTACATAAGCGTTTACAGCAGCTCTGCTCCCTGCATGGCTAATGTTGTGTCTGTTCCAGCAGCCTTGCCTGGAGGGCTTAATGGGATGCCATTGATTCGAGCTCTCATCCTCAACGTTAAGCAATCAAACACTCACATTAAAGGTACCACACTGAAAGCAGTGGTGGTCGGCTAGCCTTTTGTTTTTCACTCCTCTTTAGATGGTTACCTTGAGGCGTTTGCTGACAGGTGTTAGGATAATTCACACTGACCTATAGTTATAAAGCCTGAATAAATCCATTGGAAATCAGCCCACTACTGTGTTATTAACATGTAATAATAGCTTCAGAAGCACCTTGGTTAGCTTAGCATAGGGACTGAGAAGAGGATGGCTTGCTTTGCACTCCCTTGTCATTACCATTTATCCCATTCCATTTACCAGTAATTGGGCATTATGTGTAAACCCAGTTGCTCTGGTGGCCTACATACTTCTATTATTGTGCAAAGGCTGTGGGGAGATCATTTCAAAACCTTGCAGAGCAGCTATTGCCAAGCTTACAATTGTGGGCTCTCAAATAGAGAAGGAAATGGAAGGCATACTTTAGAATGTTATCCTTTCCCTCCCATCTGACAGAGCCATTCATGCACACATAGGAATTAAATGGAATCGATAGTGATGAATCAGTCTCTGACAGATCCTTTTACATTCCCCTCGGAGCGCGGGAAGGAAGTGTGGCGCGTGGAATTATTAACACCTAGCGCTAACCACTTTGCTGTTACAAAAGAGTCACAGTGGCTGTTTGATCAGGCCTGCGAGATGTATTGCGCCATGCATTAAACAAAACCACCTGGCAACCGAGAGAGAGAGCGAAGCAATTTCCGTTCCCTTCCGCCCAGAACAGAATCCATCCATGATGTAGGAATCTTGAGCTAAGACTGTGGGGAGTATGAGGATATGAGGAGTAGGTTTGTAGAGTGTAGATCTGTTTCTGGCACAGTAAGGATGGGAACGATTAACAGTTCTCTGCAATCCTCTTGTCTAGTTTCAAAAATAAATAAACAATTTATTGTCAGCCATAGTGGTGGTAGGGTGGACATTTCTCACATAAATGACACATTTGGGTTCATTTGGACGACAGGTGATATACTGAATGGGACACAATAAGGCAATTCCATCGTTATGGATGTGACATTTGCACACAAAATAAGAAAATAAATGTCTCACAGAATTGACTTATCAAGCATAAATGAAAATGTTAATGTGTATATTTGTAGAACCCTATAGGGGATGTGTAGACACAATTACAAAATTCTAAGTACTACCACTTTGAAATAACGGAACAACAAAACTTGCTTTATGGATGTGACGGAAATGAACAGGCATTTGTGGGAGAACAGACACATAGGCAAAAGTCTGTGAATCTCAAAGTCTTAGGGTAAAATATGAATAGCCACTTTGAAAGTAAGGCTTGGCTACACACTAAAACAACAATGAAGAAAATATTAAAATTGTAGTATATACTTTAGAGAGGAACATTTACCGTTATGGATGTGACATTCTCTGTTATGGATGTTATGACACTGTAAAAAAATCTGTGTTTATATATATAAAAAATGTCTTCACCAAACTTCATCATAATACTTTTGATGTACCTCAAAGAACCAAGAAATCACCCGTATCTTGAATAGTTATTGCATAGGCTATGAAAGTGCACTCATTGGTCCAGTCTTAACCAACAATAAATACACAAATGTGCTAAGAAATACATTTTTATTTGAAAATCTATATATTCATTGCAAGTTAGAGTGTTGCATACCTCAACAATTATATAAATATTTGCACTTTTATAATAACACTAGAGGAAAATGTTGTTATGGATGTGACATTCTGCGTTATGGATATGACAGGGTCCCAAAAGACAGACAGCAAATGATGACACTGCACTTCATAGAACATTTACAACGTTTTAGTAATTTCATTCTAGATCATTAATGACAGATGTTTTGTTTAAAATATGAAATGTTATTATCAATCACCTACTCAGTAACAGAATAAACATACAAAAACTCAAACTAAATGTAAAGTTTTTTATAAGCTCATGCTTTGTATTAATCTCACACCCTTTAATCTGCCAGAACAGGCTCTACAGTACCTTGCAAAAGTATTCACCCCCCTATTTTGTTGCATTACAACCTGTCATTTAAATATATTTTTATTTGGATTTCATGTAATGGACATACACAAAATAGTCCAAATTGGTGAAGTGAAATGAAAAAAAAAACTTGTTTCAAAACATTCTAAAACATAAATAATGGAAAAGTGGTGTGTGCGTATGTATTCACCCCCTTTGCTATGAAGCCCCTAAATAAGATCTGCTGCAACCAATTACCTTTAGAAGTCACATAATTAGTTAAATAAAGTCCACCTGTGTGCAAACTAAGTGTCACATGATCTGTCACATGATCTTAGTATATATACACCTGTTCTGAAAGGCCCCAGAGTCTGCAACACCACTAAGCAAGGGGCACCACCAAGCAAGCGGCACCATGAAGACCAAGGAGCTCTCCAAACAGGTCAGGGACAAAGTTGTGGAGAAGTACAGATCAGGGTTGGGTTATAATAAAATATCAGAAACTTTGAACATCCCACGGAGCACCATTAAATCCATTATTTAAAAAATGGAAAGAATATGGCACCACAACAAACCTGGCAAGAGAGGTCCGCCCACCAAAACTCACAGACCAGGCAAGGAGGGCATTAATCAGAGAGGCAACAAAGAGACCAAAGATAACCCTGAAGGAGCTGCAAAGCTCCACAGCGGAGATTGGAGTATCTGTCCATAGGACCACTTTAAGCCGTACACTCCACAGAGCTGGGCTTTACGGAAGAGTGGCCAGAAAAAAGCCATTACTTAAAGAGAAAAATAAGCAAACACGTTTGGTGTTCGCCAAAAGGCATGTGGGAGACTCCCCAAACATATGGAAGAAGGTACTCTAGTCAGATGAGACTAACATTGAGCTTTTTGGCCATCAAGGAAAACGCTATGTCTGGCGCAAACCCAACACCTCTCATCACCCCGAGAACACCATCCACACAGTGAAGCATGGTGGTGGCAGCATCATGCTGTGGGGATGTTTTTCATCGGCAGGGACTGGGAAACTGGTCAGAATTGGCGCTAAATACAGGGAAATTCTTGAGGGAAACCTGTTTAATTCTTCCAGAGATTTGAGACTGGGACAGAGGTTCACGTTCCAGCAGGACAATGACCCTAAGCATACTGCTAAAGCAACACTCGAGTGGTTTAAGGGGAAACATTTAAATGTCTTGGAATGGCCTAGTCAAAGCCCAGACCTCAATCCAATTGACAATATGTGGTATGACTTAAAGATTGCTGTACAACAGCAGAACCCATCCAACTTGTAGGAGCTGGAGCAGTTTTGCCTTGAAGAATGGGCAAAAATCCCAGTGGCTAGATGTGCCAAGCATATAGAGACATACCCCAAGAGACTTGCTGCAAAAGGTGGCTCTACAAAGTATTGACTTTGGGGGGGGTGAATAGTTATGCACGCTCAAGTTTTCTGTTTTTTTTTGTCTTATTTCTTGTTTGTTTCACAATAAAAAATATTTTGCATCTTCAAAGTGGTAGGCATGTTGTGTAAATCAAATGATACAAACCCCCCAAAAATCCATTTTAATTCCAAGTTGTAAGGCAACAAAATAGGAAAAATGCCAAGGTGGGTGAATACTTTCGCAAGCCACTGTATGAAATGGTACCTCCCTCTGTTGTCCACAAAAGGACACAGGGACTGGACAATTTGACCTTGTCGTCCTTGGCTGGCAAGATGTACACAAATCCTGTGTGGTCGTTTCTTCTCAAGAACTGCATTTCAACAGTATCAGAGTCAGTCTTTATTTGTTACCAGTCCCACAAACTGCCTGTATATACACTGAGTATACCAAACATTAGGAACAAACTTCCTACTTAAGTTTCCCTCTGATTGGCACACATACACAATCCATGTCTCAATTGTCTACACTGATTTGAAGTGGATTTAACAAGTGATGTTAATAAGGGATCATGGCTTTCACCTGGATTCACCTGGTCAGTGTATGTCATGGAAAGCACAGGTGTTCTTAATGTTTTGTAGACTCAGTGTATACCTCTAACCCTAGACTCAGTGATTCATACACCCATTTCATTCCCTTGTTTATTTGAGCTAGCTGCTCCTCACTCATCCCTTTTCATCTCTACTACAGTGGGGAAAAAAAAGTATTTAGTCAGCCACCAATTGTGCAAGTTCTCCCACTTAAAAAGATGAGAGAGGCCTCTAATTTTCAAATCCAGAAAATCACATTGTAGGATTTTGTTATGAATTTATTTGCAAATTATGGCCCCATTATATATATACATGGCCCCATTCATTCTTTCCTTTACACGGATCAGTCGTCCTGGTCCCTTTGCAGAAAAACAGCCCCAAAGCATGATGTTTCCACCCCCATGCTTCACAGTAGGTGTGGTGTTCTTTTGATGCAACTCAGCATTCTTTGTCCTCCAAACACGACAAGTTGAGTTTTTACCAAAAAGTTATATTTTGGGGTTTCCTCTGACCATATGACATTCTCCCAATCCTCTTCTGGATCATCCAAATGCACTCTAGCAAACTTCAGACGGGCCTGGACATGTACTGGCTTAAGCAGGGGGACACATCTGGCACTGCAGGATTTGAGTCCCTGGCGGCGTAGTGTGTTACTGATGGTAGGCTTTGTTACTTTGGTCCCAGCTCTCTGCTAGTCATTCACTAGGTCCCCCCGTGTGGTTCTGGGATTTTTGCTCACCGTTCTTGTGATCATTTTGACCCCACGGGGTGAGATCTTGCGTGGAGCCCCAGATCGAGGGAGATTATCAGTGGTCTTGTATGTCTTCCATTTCCTAATAATTGTTCCCACAGTTGATTTCTTCAAACCAAGCTGCTTACCTATTGCAGATTCAGTCTTCCCAGCCTGGTGCAGGTCTACAATTTTGTGTCTGGTGTCCTTTGACAGCTCTTTGGTCTTGGCCATAGTGGAGTTTGGAGTGTGACTGTTTGAGGTTGTGGACAGGTGTCTTTTATACTGATAACAAGTTCAAACAGGTGCCATTAATACAGGTAACGAGTGGAGGACAGAGGAGCCTCTTAAAGAATAAGTTACAGGTCTGTGAGAGCCAGAAATCTTGCTTGTTTGTAGGTGACCAAATACTTATTTTCCACCATAATTTGCAAATAAATTCATAAAAAATCCTACAATGTGATTTTCTGGAGAAAAAAAATCTCAATTTGTCTGTCATAGTTGACCTGTACCTATGATAAAAATTACAGGCCTCTCTCTTCTTTTTAAGTGGGAGAACTTGCACAATTGGTGGCTGACTAAATACTTTTTTCCCCACTGTATATCTAGACAAATGTCATGATGTTGATGTCTTTCCTATGAAGGGTTAAACTTCTTCATTTTCGTTACATGAAATGGCAAAACAAAAAAAAGACGTTTCAATGAATTGTAACCTACCAGTGGCACAGGGTTTACACTTTTGTAGACATTTCTTGACATATTGTAAATCACCTCAGGCTTGACAGTCACTGGGGGGTACCCGTGCTTACTCAAGGAAGTAAACAAACTCCCCATGACCGGTGAAAGTTTCGCATGGATTTTTAAGACCTTAATTATGTTTATGAATTCAAGACCTTTAGTATGCAATCTGATCACGTGCAATGCTCCAGTTAGCAGAACAACGCATGATTGCAGTTCAAATGAGAACGTGAGTACACCTGAAATAGATCACACACACACACAGATAAAGATTGCCCGCTAGCTTGTTTGCTAACATAAACACACTTAGGAAGCAGTAGGAAGGGCATACATTTTTTTTCATGATGGTGTTATGCAGGGACGCTGACTAGTGAGTCATGTTATGAAGCGTCCATAACGGTCACATCCGTTACGCTTAGAGCGAGTACTGACAAAGAGAGAAAGAAAAACAATTATACATCCCCTCAAAAAGTTTGCATACAATCATACTCAAAACGCGTTACCAGTAACAACCTTTCCCCAAAATCGTTATAATGTGACACTGCCTGTCCAAATCAGCGTTTTATCTTCACTAGATTGTAGAATTCTATACTAGCACTCAATGGACAAAAATTGGTTTGATATTGTTTCATTAACCTTCCGAATTAGTCAGAAACACAGGGAGAGAGATGTGAGTACTAGAACAAGTTATGTGAGCCATTGCCAAAGGCAATGAAATCTGGTTGACTGAAAATACTTATTTTGAGACTTTGTATCCTATTTTGTAGTAAAAATAACATTCAATTTGACAAATATAAATGCCAAATGTAGTCTACTTCAAAATACACACATTCAAGGTAAATATGAAAGTAGTTTAATTAGGAAATAAGCTATTTCGTTTTTTCATGCTCAGGTTGACCATACTATGGAATTGCTCAATAACGGCTAGCAGCTTCTGAACCTTTCATATGTCATGTTACGGAACATAATCTTCACATTCTCTCAGAGATGAAATAAAATTGTATTGGTCACATGCGCCGAATGTAATCTACAGTGAAATGCTTACTTACGAGCCCATTACCAACAATGCAGAGTTTAAAAAGTAAGACAAGTATTTGCTAAATAAAAAGGAAATAGTAACACAATAAAAACAATAGGCTATATACAAGGAGTACCAGTATGAGTCAAAATAGTAACACAATAAAAACAATAGGCTATATACAAGGAGTACCAGTATGAGTCAATGTGCAGGGGTATGAGGTAGTTAAGGTAATTGAGGTAATACATTATGTACATGTGGGTAGGGGTAAAAGTGACTAGATCTTGGCATCAGTGCTAGGTGTACATACAGTATCTTGCAAAGCAGAAATCGAAAAAAGGCAGCCATTTATATACTATAAATATGGATATGTGTGAAATGCTACCCTTTAGACAAGCACGACAGACAATGAATCATTTCTCTTTTAGAACCATGAACCTCTTCATTTTCACACCACTCCGTCCATTTCTAGGCTCATTCATTCGTATTACGTTTGCGGTGTAAAGGTACAGGAATAGTATCCTTATCATCGCTCTCCTGCCGGATATGCATAGAGGAACAGTGCACCCTACATGCTAGGAACCACCACTTTATAATTAACCAGTCAGTGGTGATCGATGGTCAGAGAGTGGAGGGTCACTAAGGCACGCAGAGCTCAACAGGTCCCTACACACACAGTGTCTGCCCATAATTGCGGCTCTACAGAAAAAAAATGACATAATGGGCAAGGACACATTCAATTATAACATTAAACTCGGAGTGAGTTACGTTTTAATTGTTCCCTGTTTAATTGTTCCGGCCACCTTTCGGTAACTTTAATTTTACAAATGTGCATGTTATAGCGCCATGAATACCAAATCAATCAATAAAACAAGCACAGTAGCCAGCAGCTGAAGGGGACTGGGGTGTAAAGTTCTAGAATGAAGAGTTATTAGGAAAGTGATTTACTCAGAGGAGATAATTGTCTTTCAGACCTATGCCTAAAATGACTCTTCATCATCTCACTGAATTATACTGAACAAAAATGTAAACGCAAAATGCAACAATTTCAAAGATTTTACTGAGTTACTGTTCATATAAGGAAATCAGTCATTTGAAATAAATTCATTAGGCCCTAATCTATGGATTTTACTTGACTGGGAATATAGATATGCATCTATTGGTCACAAATACCTAAAAAAAAAGTTAGGGGCGTGGATCAGAAAACCAGTCAATATCTGGTGTGACCACACATCTCATTCGCATAGACTTGATCAGGCTGTTGATTGTGGAATGTTGTCTCACCCCTCTTCAATGGCTGTGCGAAGTTGCTAGATATTGGCAGGAACTGGAACACGCTGTCGTACACGTCCATCCAGAGCTCAATGGGTAACATGTCTGGTGAGTATGCAGGTGTCACACCCTGGCTCTGGGACTCTATATGTTGAGCCAGGGTGTGGTCATTCGATGTGTTCTGTTTCTTTGTTTGGGTGTTCTAGGTTGTCTGTTTCTATGTTTGCCTGTGTGACTCCCAATCAGAGGCAACGAGTGTCAGCTGTCGGCTGGTTGTCTCTGATTGGGAGCCATATTTAATCTGTATGTTTTCCCTTGGGTGTTGTGGGTTTTTGTTCCGTGTCGGTATTTGTTTACCGTGGACTTCACGAGTCGTGTTTTGTATACTTTAACTAATTAAAGTCATGTTTGTTTCACACGCTGCGCCTTGGTCTACTCACTCACTCCAGGAACACACGCAGGAGGTGACTCTTGTGGATGTCCTCCTCGGTTGGGGGCAGATTACTGAGGAGGAGGCCGTCCGGTACCGGAAGGCGATAAAGGGGGAGACCCAGGCAGGAGAGGAGCAGCGGCGCCAAACGGGTCAACGTCGGACAGGCGAGAGGCAACCCCAATAATTTTTTAGGGGGGGGCACACGGCATGGGCGACTGGACAGCAGGAGGCTGCCACAGGGCGAATTGGGAGATTAGGAGAGGAGGCCACCGGGTTTTGGGGGCCAGAAGGCAGGTTGGCGGAGCCTGGATGGAGAGCAGAGCCAACTCCCCGTACTCAGGCATGGCAGCATGAGACTGGGCAGGTTCCGCGGTATGCGGAGCTGCGCACTGTGCCACGAGTGGTCCGGCATAGTCCGGTACGTCCTGTGCGAGCACCCCGCACGTGTTGTGCGAAGGTGGGCATGCAGCCAGGACGGAGTGTGCCGGCTCAGCGCTCGTGGCCTCCAGTGCCTCTCCTCGGTCCCGGATATCCTGCGCCAGTGTCACGTGCTGTTATGCCAGTACGGGTACACAGCCCTGTACGTCCTGTGCTGATGCCTCACACAGAGTGTGTGAAGGTAGGCATTCAGCCAGGACGGGTTGTGGCAGCTCTTCACTCCAGGTCTCCTATCCGTCTCCATAGCCCAGTCCGGCCTGTTCCTGCTCCACGCACCAAGCCTACGGTGTGCGTCGCCAGCCCTGTCCGGCCTGTCCCTGCTCCACGCACCAAGCCTACGGTGTGCGTCGCCAGCCCAGTCCGGCCTGTCCCTGCTCCACGCACCAAGCCTATGGTGTGCGTCGACAGCCAAGCCCGGCCTGTTCCTGCTCCACGCACCAAGGCTACGGTGTGCGTCGCCAGCCCTGCCGGCCTGTCCCTGCTCCACGCACCAAACCTACGGTGTGCGTCGCCAGCCCAGCCCGGCCTGTTCCTGCTCCACGCACCAAGCCTACGGTGTGCGTCGCCAGCCCTGCCCGGCCTGTTCCTGCTCCACGCACCAAGCCTACGGTGTGCGTCGCCAGCCCTGCCCGGCCTGTTCCTGCTCCACGCACCAAGCCTACGGTGTGCGTCGCCAGCCCTGTCCGGCCTGTCCCTGCTCCACGCACCAAGCCTACGGTGTGCGTCGACAGCCCAGCCCGGCCTGTCCCTGCTCCACGCACCAAACCTACGGTGTGCGTCGCCAGCCCAGCCCGGCCTGTTCCTGCTCCTCGCACCAAGCCTACGGTGTGCGTCTCCAGCCCTGCCCGGCCTGTCCCTGCTCCACGCACCAAGCCTACGGTGTGCGTCGCCAGCCCTGTCCGGCCTGTCCCTGCTCCACGCACCAAGTCTACGGTGCGCGTCGCCAGCCCGGTCCGGCCTGTTCCTGCCACTCGCACCAAGTCTACGGTGCGCGTCGCCAGCCCGGCCCGGCTCGTTCCTGCCACTCGCACCAAGCCAGGGGTGCGAGTCGTCAGTCCGGCACAACCCGTGCCTGGGTCATCGGTGCCAGATCAGGTACCGCTTTATTGCTCCCCAACGGAGCTGAAGCTAGCCGCTCCTGCTACGTCCAGGTCAGCTCCAGCCAGCGGAGCCAGACTGGACCAGGGGCGCTATGGGGGGTTCATTGGAGGGTGGTGGTCAAGGCCGGAGGCAGAACCGCCGCCGAGGAGGTATGCCCGCCCAGCCCTCCCCTGTTTTGCTTTAGTTGAGGCGCGGTCGCAGTCCGCGCCTTTAGGGGGGGGTACTGTCACACCCTGGCTCTGGGACTCTATATGTTGAGCCAGGGTGTGGTCATTCGATGTGTTCTGTTTCTTTGTTTGGGTGTTCTAGGTTGTCTGTTTCTATGTTTGCCTGTGTGACTCCCAATCAGATGCAACGAGTGTCAGCTGTCGGCTGGTTGTCTCTGATTGGGAGCCATATTTAATCTGTATGTTTTCCCTTGGGTGTTGTGGGTTTTTGTTCCGTGTCGGTATTTGTTTACCGTGGACTTCACGAGTCGTGTTTTGTATACTTTAACTAATTAAAGTCATGTTTGTTTCACACGCTGCGCCTTCGTCTACTCACTCCTACGACGATCGTGAAAGCAGGCCATGGAAGAACTGGGACATTTTCAGCTTCCAGGAATTGTGTACAGATCCTTGTGTCATGGGGCCGTGCATTATCATGCTGAATCATGAGGTGATGGCAGCGGATGAATGGCATGACAATGGGCCTCAGGATTTCGTCACGATATCAATGTGCATTCAAATTGCCATCAATAAAATGCAGTTGTGTTCGTTGTTTTTAGGTTATGCTTACCTATACCATAACCCCACCGCCACTATGGGGCACTCTGTTCACAAAGCCCCCAGGTGGTAAGGGTAGGTAACAACACATCTGCCACACTGATCCTCAACATGGGGGCCCCTCAGGGGTGCGTCCTCAGTCCCCTCCTGTACTCCCTGTTCACTCATGACTGCATGGCCAGGCACGACTCCAACACCATCATTAAGTTTGCCGACGACACAACAGTGGTAGGCCTGATCACCGACAACGATGAGACAGCCTATAGGGAGGAGTTCAGAGACCTGGCCGTGTGATGCCAGGATAATAACCTCTCCCTCAACGTGACCAAGACAAAGGAGATGATTGTGGACTACAGGAAAAAAAAAAGAGGACTGAGCATGCCCCCATTCTCATCGACGAGGATGTAGTGGAACAGGTTGAGAGCTTCAAGTTCCTTGGTGTCCACATCACCAACAAACTATCATGGTCCAAACACACCAAGACAGTCGTGAAGAGGGCACGACAAAGCCTATTCCCCCTCAGGAGACTGAAAAGATGTGGCATGGGTCCTCAGATCCTCAAAAAATTATACAGCTGCACCATCGAAAGCATCCTGACTGGTTGCATCACCACCTGGTATGGCAACTGCTTGGCCTCCGACCGCAAGGCACTACAGAGGGTAGTTCGTACGGCCCAGTACATCAATGGGGCCAAGCTTCCTGCCATCCAGGACCTCTATACCAGGCGGTGTCAGAGGAAGGCCCTCAAAATTGTCAAAGACTCCAGCCACCCTAGTCATAGACTGTTCTCTCTGCTACCGCACGGCAAGCGGGACCGGAGTGCCAAGTCTATGTCCAAAAGACTTCTCAACAGCTTCTACCCCCAAGCCATAAGACTCCTGAACAGCTAATCATGGCTACCCGGACTATTTGCACTGCCCCCCCACCCCATCTTTTTACGCTGCTGCTACTCTGTTAATTATTTATGCATAGTCACTTTAAAACTACCCACATATACATATTACTTCAACTACCTCAACTAGCCGGTGCACCCGCACATTGACTCTGCACCGATACCCCCCTGTATATATAGCCTCCCTACTGTTATTTTATTTTACTTCTGGTCTTTTTTTCTCAACACTTTTTTGCTGTTGTTTTATTTAAATTTTTTATTAAAAATAAATGCACTGTTGGTTAAGGGCTGTAAGTAAGCATTTCACTGTAATGTCTGCACCTGTTGTATTCGGCACATGTGGCCAATAAAATTTGATTTGACGTCAGCAAACCACTCGCCCACACGATGCTATACACGCTGTCTGCCACATGCCCGGTACAGTTGAAACCTGGATAATCTGTGTAGAGCCCACTTCTCCAGCGTGCCAGTGGCCATCGAAGGTGAGCATTTACCCACTGAAGTCAGTTACGCCGAACTGCAGTCAGGTCAAGACCCTGGTAAGTATGACAAGAATGCAGATGAGCTTCCCTGAGACGGTTTCTGACTGTTTGTGCAGAAATTATTTGGTTGTGGAAACTCACAGTTTCATCAGCTGTCTGCCTGGCTGGTTGCAGATGATCCCGCAGGTGAAGAAGCTGAATATGGGGGTCCAGGGCTGGCGTGGTTACACGTGGTCTGCGGGTGTGAGGCCAGTTGGACGTACTGCCAAATTCTCTAAAACGAATTTGGAGGCGGCTTATGGTAGAGACATTAACATTAAATTATCTGGCAACAGCTCTGGTGGACATTCCTTCAGTCAGCATGCTAATTGCACGTTCCCTCAAAACTTGAGACATTTGTGGCATTGTGTTGTGTGACAAAACTGCATATTCTAGAGTGGCCTTTATTGTCCCCAGCACAAGGTGCACCTGTGTAATGATAATGCTGTTTAATCAGCTTCTTGATATGCCACACCTGTCAGAAATTGTGCACACAATTTGAGAGAAATAAGCTTTCTGTGCATATGGAACATTTCTGGGATGTTTTATTTAAGCTCACGAAACATTGGAACAACACTTTACATGTTGTGTTTATATTTTGGTTCAGTGTAATATGCATTTTGCTTGTTCATGGTCTCTGACTTTCTAAATTGTGTGGTTCTGTGGTCAGACGTTTGTCATTTAATGACTTGTTAGCATCCACATTTGTATTGTAGATGGATGGGATTATGGCGGCCATCTTGTATTTTCATTTTAGGGTTGTCTTTTATTCAGGAGCATCAAGGCAACAGTATCAGTCATTGTTGGAATGGTATCAATACTGCAGCCAATGACAAGCTGTTGTGTGCCATTGGTCAGAGTGAGAGCCAATGGTGGCGAGCTTGGCAGTCAATAAAGGCATTACTTGCTTCCACACTTTTGTTTACACCCTGGTAGTGTTTGATTACAGGCTTTGCTTGGGCCTTGACAAGGACTGAAGGATTTGTTGTTGTGGAATAGAGAGAGAGGAGAGAACTAGCAGAAGGAGTCAGCCACTGAATTAGAGGGATATATTTATATTACAATATGCCAAATAAACACATTAGTCCACTGCGGCAGTGCCTTCCGTTCCTGCAGCACAATATTGACAGTATCTGAGCTCGCTTGCAGCCAAAGCAGCATTTTTTTTGTCACAGTCAGAATTATTATGTCCATTCCTATTCCCTTTGGCGTCTCTCTTGGACAGATTCAAATTACACTGCTTAATAAGAAACTACTTTCTCTCTCTCTCTCTCTCTCTCTCTCTCTCTCTCTCTCTCTCTCTCTCTCTCTCTCTCTCTCTCTCTCTCTCTCTCTCTCTCTCTCTCTCTCTCTCTCTCTCTCTCTCTCTCTCTCTCTCTCTCTCTCTCTCTCTCTCTCTCTCTCTCTCTCTCTCTCTCTCTCCCTCCCTCTCCCTCTCCCTCTCCCTCTCCCTCCCTCCCCTCACTTGAAATGATGAGCAAAGGGAAAGGAATAAATATCCCCCTGACATTACAGGGAATAAAGCGGTGGTATTTCAGCAGACACCATGATAGGCTAATGTTAGCGAAGCTATCAGATGTCAAGCCCGTATAAACCTATGGGGAGATTATATTCAGTTGGCTAATCTCAGTGCTGGGAGGGAAGTAAAGGGTTGATCACACTTCCAAAGATGAATGGAGGTTCCTCACAACAACACAACCATTAAGCCATGTCAGCAGCATTGCCGTTTAAACAACAGAGTTTTTCTCTCCCCGGGGACATACAAGCATATATTGCTCGCATCCTGTGATAAATACATAGCAAACAATTGCGGTTTATATTTCCCCTTGGCTATTTACAACTGTTGTAAAGTGATGTATTCAAAGCTCCATAGATCATTGGGTACATAACACATACAGTGGGGTCCGGAAATATTGGATCCCTTGAAAAAGATGGGTAAAAAAGACTGTAAAATAACTAATACAAATACTGAGCTATATTGTATGCAAAAAATTAAAAAGATATATATATTAATTTGTACTAATACATCTGCTCAGAGAAAGAGATTTTAACAGGTAATAAAAAAAAAGAGATTGGAGAACACATTGGGAGGGATCTTAGACCATTCCTCCATACATAATCTTTCCAGATCCTTGATGTCCTTTGTCTGCGCTTAAGGACTGCCCTCTTCAATTCAAACCACAGGTTTTCAATGTTCAAGGCTGGAGACTGAGATGGCCATTGCACAATGTTGATTTTGGGGTCAATTAACAATTTCTTTGTGCTTGAGGTTATTGTTTTGCTGAAAGATTCACTTGAGGCCAAGTTTCAGCCTCCTAGCAGAGGCAACAAGGTTTTTGGCTAAAATGTTCTGGAGGTTAGTGAAGCTAATGATGTCTTTGACCTTAACAAGGGTCCCAGGACAAGTGGAAGCAAAATACCCCCATAACATCAAAGATCCACCAATATATTTTACAGTAGGGATGAGGTATTTTCTGCATATGCATTGTTCTTTCGAAGGCCAAACCCATCACTGGTGTATGTGGGCAAAGGCCTCTATTTTCGTTTCATATGACCATAACCCCAAGCACACATAAACATTTAATTGACCACAAAATCAACATTTTGCAATGGCCCATCTCAGTCTCCGGACTTGAACCCCATTGCTTTTATTTCCTCACGCCTAAATTACTGTAACTCTTTGTATATATGTCTCAGTCTACAGTTCGTTCAAAATGCTGCAGCTCAACTTTTAACAGGCACCGGAACATTTTACCATATCACACATATTTTAGCTTCTCTACACTGGCTACCAGTCACTTTTAGAATAGATTTAAACATTGTAATAATCACATTTAAGGCTTGGTTTAGCCCCTTCCTATAGCAAAGATATTTTATCTCCCTACGAGCCAGGACGAACCCTTAGATCCTCTTCCAGTCCAATTCTAGGTTGAAACGAAAGGACAACGGGCCTTTAGGGACCATAGACTTTGGAATGGTCTGCCAGTGGAGATCAGGTTAGCAGATTCAGTGCCTCTTTTTCAGTCCCTTCTGAAGACACTTTTATAAAGATGCTTTTAATGTATGATTTTAATTAGCTGTCTTTTATAATTCTCCTTCCTCCTGTTTCTTTGTTAGTGCTTTTATTTTATTATTTTATGATTTGAAGCACTTTGTTACTTGTATTGAAAAGCACTAAACAAAAAAGTTATTATTATTATTTTTATTGAAAACCTGTGGTTTGAATTGGAGAGGGCAGTCCATAAGCGCAGATGAAGGATATCAAGGATCTGGAAAGATTCTGTATGGTGGAATGTTCTAAGATCCCTTCCAACGTGTTCTCCAATCTCATAAAACATTTTAGAAAAAGGCTCAGTGTTGTTATCCTCGCAAGGGGACGGTGCTGGAGTATTGAAAACAGGGGATCAAATAATTTTGACCCCTATCTTTCTGAGACTGTTTTAAATTACTTGTTAAATAAAAATATATTTTTCTGAGCAATTGTATTAGTATAAAATAATATAATTTGTAGTTTTTTTGCATACAATATAGCTCAGTATTTGTGTTATTTACAATATTATTTACAATAATTCCGGATCCCACTGTATGTACCATACAGAAGAAGCTAGATTTCATAAACTGATGAAGTTTTCTAGGTGGTTTGTTTTCTTGAACAGGACCTTTTAGCGTGCATGATTATAGAGTAAAATTCCCTTGCTGAAAAGCTGCCAAACTTTAACTGAAACACAAGTACAATTTGCACGGCAGACAAAATCTGAATGAATATTTTTCCCATTTTAATGTTCAGAGTAAAAATAAAGCAGTGACATTCTGCTGAAATGGGAAGAGCTGAGTGTCACTTTTCCACCCGATCCACATAAATGTATCATCATTCCCTGTGCTGCCTGTCAGGGTTGATCAATGTTTAAAACATTGCTAGTGTTTTTATACTAGCGCCACGACACAACAAAGTGTGTACCTCTGTCTTTGCACTGTGCTGAGCAACTAGGCCGTCTCCGCGTTTCCGATTCCAATGACTGGAGACATTTTGACAGTGTCACTATGCCATGAGAGAGAACGCAAGAGATACTTTCAGAAAGGCACTTTCGATCCCTGGTTAAAGAATACAGCCCCAGACGAAGTAAGGAAGAGTTTCCCAAATGAGGGGTCACGCTTGGTTCATAGCAAAAAAAAAATGGTACCCCTGAAGTAAGGGAATAAGAAATAAGCGGTCTGATATACAGTGGGGAAAAAAAAGTATTTAGTCAGCCACCAATTGTGCAAGTTCTCCCACTTAAAAAGATGAGAGAGGCCTGTAATTTTCATCATAGGTACACGTCAACTATGACAGACAAATCACATTGTAGGATTTTTAATGAATTTATTTGCAAATTATGGTGGAATACAAGTATTTTGTCACCTACAAACAAGCAAGATTTCTGGCTCTCACAGACCTGTAACTTCTTCTTTAAGAGGCTCCTCTGTCCTCCACTCGTTACCTGTATTAATGGCACCTGTTTGAACTTGTTATCAGTATAAAAGACACCTGTCCACAACCTCAAACAGTCACACTCCAAACTCCACTATGGCCAAGTCCAAAGAGCTGTCAAAGGACACCAGAAACAAAATTGTAGACCTGCACCAGGCTGGGAAGACTGAATCTGCAATAGGTAAGCAGCTTGGTTTGAAGAAATCAACTGTGGGAGCAATTATTAGGAAATGGAAGACATACAAGACCACTGATAATCTCCCTCAATCTGGGGCTCCACGCAAGATCTCACCCCGTGGGGTCAAAATGATCACAAGAACGGTGAGCAAAAATCCCAGAACCACACGGGGGGACCTAGTGAATGACCTGCAGAGAGCTGGGACCAAAGTAACAAAGCCTACCATCAGTAACACACTACGCCGCCAGGGACTCAAATCCTGCAGTGCCAGACGTGTCCCCCTGCTTAAGCCAGTACATGTCCAGGCCCGTCTGAAGTTTGCTAGAGTGCATTTGGATGATCCAGAAGAGGATTGGGAGAATGTCATATGGTCAGATGAAACCAAAATAGAACTTTTTGGTAAAAACTCAACTCGTTGTGTTTGGAGGACAAAGAATGCTGAGTTGCATCCAAAGAACACCATACCTACTGTGAAGCATGGGGGTGGAAACGTCATGCTTTGGGGCTGTTTTTCTGCAAAGGGACCAGGATGACTGATCTGTGTAAAGGAAAGAATGAATGGGGCCATGTATCGTGAGATTTTGAGTGAAAACCTCCTTCCATCAGCAAGGGCATTGAAGATGAAACGTGGCTGGGTCTTTCAGCATGACAATGATCCCAAACACACCACCCGGGCAACGAAGGAGTGGCTTCGTAAGAAGCATTTCAAGGTCCTGGAGTGGCCTAGCCAGTCTCCAGATCTCAACCCCATAGAAAATCTTTGGAGGGAGTTGAAAGTCCGTGTTGCCCAGCGACAGCCCCAAAACATCACTGCTCTAGAGGAGATCTGCATGGAGGAATGGGCCAAAATACCAGCAACAGTGTGTGAAAACCTTGTGAAGACTTACAGAAAACGTTTGACCTGTGTCATTGCCAACAAAGGGTATATAACAAAGTATTGAGAAACTTTTGTTATTGACCAAATACTTATTTTCCACCATAATTTGCAAATAAATTCAAAAAAATCCTACAATGTGATTTTCTGGAGAAGAAAAATCTCATTTTGTCTGTCATAGTTGACGTGTACCTATGATGAAAATTACAGGCCTCTCTCATCTTTTTAAGTGGGAGAACTTGCACAATTGGTGGCTGACTAAATACTTTTTTCCCCACTGTATCGCAGCAATAATTCATATTTACATTCACGTCATTTAGCAGACGCTCTTATCCAGAGCGACTTACAGTTAGTGAGCGCATACATTTTTCATACTGGCCCCCCGTGGGAAATGAACCCACAACCCTGGCGTTGCAAGCGCCATGCTCTATCTACTGAGCTACAGGGGACTTACATATCTCCTCCCTTGTAAGTTAAGCCTTTTTCCATTACTCATGCCCATATTATGAAAAATGGCATTTTGCCACGTGTAATTTAGGTCATTGGAGGTAGAAGTTACTTTGAACAACCTTGCATGACACATTAGAAGTGCTCTGTTTTGTGGGTCCTCTTCTTCTGAAGCAGGAAGCATAATCAAAGCAATGTCAAACATTAAACAGCCCTCATACAGTATTGATAAAGAAAAAAGGCCTTCTGTAGTCTCACTAATACGTTATTTTCTGCCATGGGACACATTAACACACCCCCCCTACACACTGTATCCTCTAAATATGAAAACTGTATATATCAGGCCACATGTACCAGTGGGACAGCTGTAACTGCCTAATTACCCAAAATGTGCCTGCAATGAGGACACGAGGAGCTGCCTGCCTCCAGCCAGTGCTCTCTTTCTCTACCCAGCAAGCAGCACCATATGTGGGAAGGACAGAGGATCCTGCAGGGCCTAGTGCTCTGGGTACCGAGTAATAGTTGTAATAGTACCAGGGGCTCTCCGCTAGAAGGAGAACCTGGCAGGGTTCTCATGCATTTTGCCTGCTGCCTCCCCTGCCTCCCCTGTCCAAGCTCACAGCAGGGCCTCCAACACATGTCCAGGTTCTCTGGAGCCATTTCAAGGGCTGTTGCTGTCTTGATGTTAGGAAGAGGGTGATTTAATTTGAATGATCTAAATGATAAGGAGGGTGAAGAGTGTGATTGAATTTAGAACAATAATATAATGATGTTGAAGAATTGTGGCCATTGTGGGCGGTCTAATTATTTTATTCTGAAAGGCTGGAAATGAATCTCCCCTAGGTGAGATTCAAATAATACATTGAGTACAACGTACAACATGTATAGTTCACAATGGCAAGCCAAACCAAACGAATGGACGCTCTGACAGCATTGCAGATGTTACAGAATTTGGATGAGCTGGAGTCAGATGGAGGATCAGATATTGAGCCTAAAGTCGACCATGCTGATCAAGAGTCTTCATCTGATTCTGATGTCGACTGCGCCTCAGATGCCCGAGCCTCGCCGATTAAAAAACAGAACAGGCTTAACTGAGACAGGGAAGGCAGCGAAAACATCCTTCTCCACGCACACCATAGCTCACACCCGGTAGAGAAAATAAGAAACAGTGCCAGCTCGGCAGGTGCACACGGAACAAGGCCCATGAAATCTGTGTAGAGTGGAACCGATTTCTTTTTGGGTCTTGCTCAGACAAAGCACCGAAGCTGTGTGCTGACTGTGAAATCAGGAGCATAATAGAGAAGAGAAGAGGAGATTGATTCATGTGTAAAGGCACGGGTAAGGGCACAATACAGGGTCCCATACAATCAATAAATGACTCTAGTTTTTATGTTTTTTCAGGGATACATTCAACTAATATTTCTTTATGCAATTAGTTCTTTACATGTGTATTATGCACTATTTATCAAGCATTGGCGCTTATGTTTACGGAAAATAATTTGACCGCGCGCCTTGCGGGTTGATATTAGTCTGTTTTACGTTTTACTTAGTAAAAATAATCTCTTAGTGGACTGTATTACTTACTATTACTAATAAAATGTATCACATTGTAGTGTTTTTATTGCAAGTAAAACGAAAATATGTGTTTTATGTACTTTAAAATATACAATATACAAATATTGTAAATAAACAAAATATTCTTAAAACATGACTACATTCAGTGAATCAAAAACATTTTTACGATGGTATTTATTTAGGTTGACTGCAACACAGTAGATTAATCTGATGTGTAAGCTAAAGGGAATGCCAGACAGCGTTCTCTAGTGAGTACTTGTAGGCTGAGAAGCCCCACCCCCCTTTCATGCACATTACCTTTCATTTGAGTGACTTTTAACTTTGTGAAAACCTTTCACTTTGTCTTCTGTGCTATTTGTATTCTCAGTTCAAAGCCAGAGTTTTCTCATCATGAGTTATTAACTTTGCACAAGGCTTAAGGTGCTTTTGGAAAACAGCCCCCTGTGGCCCATTGTGTTATTTTTAATTGACCTCCTTTAAAGCACAACAGATTATTTTCCTCCCACTCTGCCTGTCTCTGCCTGCACTCCCTAGCGAGGGCTTGTGTGGATATCTAAAGTAAAGAGCTTACATATTAGACATATCTATGGGGCAAATTAATATTTTACTGGATTTACACCTAATCATTGTGGGGGATGAAATATTAATCTTGATGTGCAATTTTAATATCCAAGAAATATACATATGCATCTGCTGTAGACTGTCAGATCCCATACTCCTTGCATTAAAACCTTTGGCCTACATACACTTAGCTAGGCCTAAAAAGGGTGTTTCATTACTAGTCATTCCCTCACACACATATTGTAAATGTACTTAGCATACGTCTATATAACAGCACTTTATAGTTTTAAGAGACACTTATAGAAGGACAACATGGGAGATGTGTATTATAGCAGTGGATTTACAATGTGAAGGCTGTGGTTATAGAGGATATATAGGTAGCTTTACATGTCCCTTAAGGGGAATAGGAGCAGACTGCTATAAGTCTCAGTGAACACACACTCAGGAGAACCCTGCTGACAAGCTTATGGCTGCCACCTTTATAAAGAAATGGAGGGAATCAATAGTTGGAGAGTAGGGGGGGTGGGTGAGAGAGAGAAAGAGAGAGAGAGGAGAAAAGAGAGAGAAAGAGTGGGTGGAAGACAGTGGAGTGCTTCAGTGAAGTGTGGGCCGCTGCAAACTGTGGCGAAGAGGTCTATCATGTGAGGGACAGCAGAGAGAGGGAGAGGGAGAGAGAGAGAAAGGAAGAGAGACAACAGAGTGAGAGAGAGAGAGAGAGAGAGAGGGAGACAGAGCAAGACAGAGGGAGAGAGGATGTGGAAAAGAGAGAGACGAAATACAAGTAGGAGAGAGAAGGCGTAGGATAGACTGATGGCGGGAAGAAATTGAAAAGAGCCCACATACAGAAAGAGAGCGGAGTCAAAGGAATAGCCCTGTCTGCTCACTTTCAGCACAAGGAGCATCATATCCAAGCCCCAGACCAGCCCATCAGACCTAATTTGATTTATTATTTTAAAAAATGTTTATTTAACCTTTATTTAACCAGGTAAGCCAGTTGAGAACAAGTTCTCATTTACAACTGCGACCTGGCCAAGACAAAGCAAAGCAGTGTGATAAAAACAACAACAACACAGAGTTACATATGGAATAACCAAAACGTACAGTCAATAACACAATAGAAAAATTGAAAATCTATATACAGTGTGTGCAAATGTAGTAAGTTATGGAGGTAAGGCAATAAATATGCCATAGTGCAAAATAATTACAATTTAGTATTAACACTGGAGTGATAGATGTGCAGAAGATGATGTGCAAATAGAGATACTGGGGTGCAATTGAGCAAAATAAATAACAATGTAAATAATAATATGGGGATGAGATAGTTGGGTGGGCTAATTACAGATGGGCTGTGTACAGGTGCAGTGATCAGTAAGCTGCTCTGACAACTGATGCTTAAAGTTAGTGAGGGAGATAAGTGTCTCCAGCTTCAGAGATGTTTGCAGTTCGTTCCAGTCATTTGCAGCAGAGAACTGGAAGGAATGGCGGCCAAAGGAGGTGTTGGTTTTGGGGATGACCAGTGAGATATACCTGCTGGAGCGCATACTACGGATGGGTGTTGCTATGGTGACCAATGAGCTAAGATAAGGTGGGGATTTGCCTAGAAGTGATTTATAGATTACCTGGAGCCAGTGAGTTAAGCGACAAATATGTAGTGAGGGCCAGCCAACGAGAGCGTACAGGTCACAATGGTGGGTAGTATATGGGGCTTTGGTGACAAAATGGATGGCACTGTGATAGACTACATCCAATTTGCTGAGTAGAGTGTTGGAGGCTATTTTGTAAATTACATCGCCGAAGTCAAGTGGGCAATGTTTAGCAGCATGAGTGAAGGAGGCTTTGTTGCAAAATAGGAAGCTGATTCTAGATTTAACTTTTGGATTGGAGATGCTTAATGTGAGTCTGGAAGGAGAGTTTAACCAGACACCTAGGTATTTGTAGTTGTCCACATATTCTAAGTCAGACCCGCCGAGAGTAGTGATTCTAGTCGGGCAGGTGGGTGCAAGCAGCGTTCGGTTGAAGAGTATGCATTTAGTTTTACTAGCGTTTAAGAGCAGTTGGAGGCCACGGAAGGAGTGTTGTATGGCATTGAAGCTCGTTTGGAGGTTTGTTAACACAGTGTCCAATGAAGGGCCAGATGTATACAAAATTGTATCGTCTGCGTAGAGGTGGATCTGAGAGTCACCAGCAGCAAGAGCGACATCATTGATATACACAGAGAATAGAGTCGGCCCAAGAATTGAACCCTGTGGCACCCCCATAGAGACTGCCAGAGGTCCAGACAACAGGCCCTCCGATTTGACACATTGAACTCTATCTGAGAAGTAGTTGGTGAACCAGGCGAGGCAGTCATTTGAGAAACCAAGGCTATTTAGTCTGCCAATAAGAATGTGGTGATTAACAGAGTCAAAAGCCTTGGCCAGGTCGATGAAGACGGCTGCACAGTACTGTCTTTTATCGATCGCGGTTATTATATTGTTTAGGACCTTGAGCGTGGCTGAGGTGCACCCATGACCAGCTCGGACACCAGATTGCATAGCGGAGAAGGTACGGTGGGATTCGAAATGGTCGGTGATCTGTTTGTTAACTTGGCTTTCAAATACTTTCGAAAGGCAGGGCAGGATGGATATAGGTCTGTAACAGTTTGGATCTAGAGTGTCACCCCCTTTGAAGAAGGGGATGACCGCGGCAGCTTTCCAATCTCTGGGGATCTCAGACGATACGAAAGAGAGTTTGAACAGGCTAGTAATAGGGGTTGCGACAATTTCGGCGGATAATTTTAGAAAGAAAGGGTTCAGGTTGTCTAGCCCAGCTGATTTGTAGGGGTCCAGATTTAGCAGCTCTTTCAGGACATCAGCTATCTGAATTTGGGTGAAGGAGAAGAAGGGGGGGCATGGGCAAGTTGCAGTGGATGGTGCAGAGCTGGTGGCCGGGGTAGGGGTAGCCAGGTGGAAAGCATGGCTAGCCGTAGCAAAATGCTTATTGAAATTCCTAGCCTCAGTGCAGTGGGTAGCTGGGAGGAGGTGCTCTTATTCTCCATGGACTTTAGTGTCCCAAAACTTTTTGGAGTTAGTGCTAAAGGATGCACATTTCTGTTTGAAAAAGCTAGCCTTTGCTTTCCTAACTGCTTGTGTATATTGGTTCCTGACTTCCCTGAAAAGTTGCATATCGCGGGGGCTGTTCGATGCTAATGCAGTACGCCACAGGATGTTTTTGTGCTGGTCAAGGGCAATTTTTTGAATGGGGCATGCTTATTTAAGATGGAGAGGAACACACTTTTGAAGAACATCCAGGCATCCTCTACTGACGGAATGAGGTCAATATCCATCCAGGATACCCGGGCCAGGTCAATTAGAAAGGCCTGCTCACTGAAGTGATGAGGGGTGGTCGTTTGACCGCGGACCCATTACGGATGCAGGCAATGAGGCAGTGATTGCTGAGATCCTGGTTGAAGACAGCGGAGGTGTATTTAGAGGGTAAATTAGTCAGGATGATATATATGTGGGTGCCCATGTTTATGGATTTAGGGTTGTACCTGGTAGGTTCCTTGATGATTTGTGTGAGATTGAGGGCATCTAGTTTAGATTGTAGGACGTCCGGGTGTTAAGCATATCCCAGTTTAGGTCACCAAGCAGTACGAACTCTGAGGATAGATGGGGGGCAAGCAATTCACATATGGTGTCCAGGGCACAACTGGGGGCTGAGGGGGGTCTGTAGCAAGCGGCAACAGTGAGAGACTTATTTCTGGAAAGGGCACAGACCTGGATAGTATGATAGAGCTCTGCAGGCTATCTCTACAGTAGATATCTACAGTAGATTGCAACTCTGCCCCCTTTGGCTGTTCTATCTAGACGGAAAATGATGTAGTTCGGAATGGAAATGTCTGCATTTTTGGTGGCCTTCCTAAGCCAAGATTCAGACACTTTCCACTACCCATCAAAGCACTTGACAGTTGACCATCTTATTACGCCAAAGACCCATAGAGAGCAAGTCACTTTTTTATTATAGAGTCTCCGGATGTCCCTGTTGTGTTGGGTCTTCCCTGGTTAGCACTACACAACCCCACCTTTTCATGGCCGCAGAGGGTTCTCATGGGGTGGTCGCGAGAGTGTCAGGGTAGGTGTCTAGGTGTTTCCGTTGGTGCAACCACGGTGGAAAGTCCAGACACTATCTCCATCGTGCGCGTTTTCCAAAACGCAGGAGACCAAATTACCACCTCATCGGGTGGGGGATTGTGCGATAAAACTCTGGGTAGATGCTGTGCCTCCCAGGAGTCATGTGTATACCTGTCGCAGGCTGAAACTGAGGTGATGGAGACATACAGTACGTCTCCGAGTCCCTGCGCCATGGGTTCGTACATCCCTCCACTTCGTCCGCCTCCTCAAGTTTCTTTTTCGTGAAGAAGAAAGACGGAGGTCTGCGCCCTTGCATTGATTACAGAGCACTGTACAAGGGGACAATACATTATAGTTATCCTCTACCCCTCATTCCAATCTATAATCGAGTCAATGCATGGGGCGCGCTTCTTCACAAAATTTGATCTCTGGAGTGCGTACAACCTGGTGCGTGTCCGAGAGGGAGACGAGTGGAAAACAGCATTCAGCACAACCACGGGGCATTACGAATACCTGGTGATGCCATACGGTTTGATGAATGCTCCATCCGTCTTCCAGTCCTTTGTGAACGAGGTGTTTCGGGACATGCTTGGTCGTGGTGTAGTGGTCTACATCGATGACATTCTGGTGTATTCCACTACGCACGCCGAGCATGTGTCCCTGGTTCGCAAAGTGCTGTTTTTACAACAGTCCGTCTCCTTCCTCGTATACCGCATTACCACCTCAGGTGTGGAGATGGAGGGAGATCGCATTTCAGCCGTGCGTAATTGGCCGACTCCAACCACGGTAAAGGAGCTGCAGCACTTTATTGGCTTTACCAACTACTATCGGAGGTTTATCCGGGGCTTTAGCAAGGTCGCAGCTCCCATCACGTCTCTGTTGAAGGGTGGGCTGTCCTGGCTCCGCTGGTCTTCTGAGGCAAAGAAAAAGCCAAAAATCAGCCATTTCCAGCTACAATAGCCATTTACAACATTAACAATGTTTACACTGTATTTCTGATCAATTTGCTGTTATTTTAATGAACAAAAAAATATATTTTCTTTCGAAAACAAGGACATTTCTAAGTGACCCCAAACTGTTGAACGGTAGTGTATATCCTGAGATTTTAGAGTATTCTGAAAATATTTTTGGCAAAGGGGGCATTGAGTTTTCATTATTGGTCAAGTATATCAGGAGATCATCTGCAAATAAGTTTAGTTTATATTCATGTTTACCAATACTGATACCTGTTACGTTTGGGTCCTTTCTAATTCTTTCTGCAAGTGGTTCAATTGCCAGTGCAAACAGGAGGGGTGTGAAGAGACATCCCTGTATTGTGCCCCTTTCTAAAGCAATTTAATCAGATAATGTATTATTTGTGTGTATTTTTGCTTCAGGACATTTATATAAAATGTCTATAAAATGTATTATTTCTGCTGGAAAGTTGAAAGCGTCCAAAGTTTTGAATAGAAAAGGCCATTCAAGACAGTCTAAAGCCTTTTCGGCATCAACAGCATTATTGATAAATCTATATCTAGTTATTTTGCGTATTGTTTTAAACTGAAACATGCTCTTGTATTTGTTTGTAAGTGTCTATTTTTACTAAACCCTGTTTAATTGAAATGTATCAAGTCTGGTAAGACTTTGCCATTCTATTGCTTATAAGCTTTGTTATTATTTTGTCACAATTTATTAAACGTATGGGTCTATAATCAGTAGGGTACTCTCCAGATTTTACTGGTTTTAATATAACTGAAATAACTGTTTGATACATGGAACCAGGAAGTACAAAATTGAGTGACGTGTGTTGTCATTTGTGTAAATAGGGGCGCTACTTTGTCCCAAAATATTGAATATAATTCTATGGGAACGCCATCTATTCCTGGTGCTTTTCTCCATGTGAATGTTTTAACAGTATCTAATATTTATTCATGGTTGATCTCTGTTTTTAGTGATAATATTTTGTCTGCTGATAATTGCTTCAGGGTTGTTATGTTAAGATATCTTGTGTAGCTCAGCTTCATTCTTCTAAACCTAGGCTTGTGAGCACAGTGTTGGTTCCAGGCTCCACTCAGCCCAGTCTGGTATTGAATGAGTAGCTCCAACTTGTGTGATTGTCTGGCTGGCAAGTCTTAAAGGCTCCATGAAAGGCATTTCTTCTTTCACTCACTTGCACACACACACACACACACACACACACACACACACACACACACACACACACACACACACACACACCACTGCCACTAACACTGAGGAGAATAGTGTCATTGTGGTGCAGCTGGATTCACGGCCAAAACTGAATTAGTTTCCAAAATGCCATATACAGTGAGGGAAAAAAGTATTTGATCCCCTGCTGATTTTGTACGTTTGCCCACTGACAAAGAAATGATCAGTCTATAATTTTAATGGTAGGTTTATTTGAACAGTGAGAGACAGAATAACAACAAAAAAATCCAGAAAAACGCATGTCAGAAATGTTATAAATTGATTTGCATTTTAATAAGGGAAATAAGTATTTGACCCCTCTGCAAAACATGACTTAGTACTTGGTGGCAAAACCCTTGTTGGCAATCACAGAGGTCAGACGTTTCTTGTAGTTGGCCACCAGGTTTCTGATTGAGAGGGGGTCAAATACTTATTTCCCTCCTTAAAATGCAAATCAATTTATAACATTTTTGACATGCATTTTTCTGGATTTTTTTGTTGTTATTCTGTCTCTCACTGTTCAAATAAACCTACCATTAAAATTATAGACTGATCATTTCTTTGTCAGTGGGCAAACGTACAAAATCAGCAGGGGATCAAATACTTTTTTCCCTCACTGTAGCTCACATAAAGCAGTGGTCATTGCCATACCATTGTGCCAATGTTGAATTGTCTTGGGAAAACCTTGTCTTGGTTTGGAATTGAATATTTATCTCCTTCCTTCCTTCCTTCCTTCCTTCCTTCCTTCCTTCCTTCCTTCCTTCCTTCCTTCCTTCCTTCCTTCCTTCCTTCCTTCCTTCCTTCCTTCCTTCCTTCCTTCCTTCCTTCCTTCCTTCCTTCCTTCCTTCCTTCCTTCCTTCCTTCCTTCCCTCTGCATCACCGCTCACCTTCCCTCTGTCTGTTCCGTTGCCTGGGTAACAGTTACCGATGGAGACCAAGAGTTCAGGAATAAAGACAGGACTGGAGCTTGAGGGATAGGATTATTGAGTGGGAGCGGGGGGGGGGTTAACATTGAGGCGTATTGAGGCGTTCAGCCTAGCGATAGATTTGATGATCTTCAACAGAGGCACATTGAGACAGGTGAGAGAGCATTCAAATGCAGTCTCTCCCTATGAATCCATGTGAATTTGTGTTGTGACGTAGGTCTTACTGTACACCCCCCTGGGAAGAAACACCCCCCGGGAAGAAGGCTGTGTTGAAGTAGAGAGAGGAGAGCTTTAGGTTTCTATGAAGCTGTGAGAAATTGGGACTCACACACTGACATGGAACTAGCTGTGATTTGTAGAGTGGCCTATATGCTGGTGACAGTCTGTGTGTGTGTGTGCGCACTTGTGAGTGTGTATGTGTTTGGAGCACAGCACTGTCCCAAAATTCATCTAAGGAAGCTGCAACCTTCAGTGGAGCTGTCAACATACTTTATAGCATATCACTTCCAACTGATAGGCCTACAGAATCACAGATTATGAATATTTACTGTATTCAAGATATACACATCAACCACTGCTGATATCTTGATAGTTCCCTGCAGGTTCACATTTGGGCTCTCTGCTTTTAATTAACCCTGTTTGGGGAACCATATGGTTCCATATGCTTCCATATGTTTCCTTTTAAATCCATTTCCACAAAACAACCCAACAAAACCTGTAACAAAAGCAGAAGTCACAACACTATAATTCTCCATTGTAATAGAAACTATGTTGGTTCAAAGCCATTATCACACTGACCACTCCCTTCCAATGGCTCATTGATGAATGTCATAAATTCCTCCTTCGGCCACGTTTTAATCTCCTGCACGGTGGCACTCAGCAAGCCCCCTATCTCCTCCCCTTCCTTCTCGTTCACCAGCAAATCATTTACAGTCCAGCTCTGTCCTTAGACACAGGCAATCCCATCCCGACAATCCCAACCTCTCCACAGATTGAAATGTGACAAAAGTGACCGGTCGACACATTGATCACAGGGACAGAAGATATGTGGAGGGCATTATACACTCCCACATTCTCCCAGTACACCAGTGGTAGAGTAATGAAGGAGCTATAGAATGTCACTGAAGTATAACCCCCAGCACAGCGCAGAGAACAGCAAAGAGAATGCTACTTGGCACTGTGTTTATATCTCTCTAGTGAACAAGGGCTTGAAGACAAGGCAACGATTGGCAATATGACTACATCCTCAGCTATTGTGGGTAGTACTAATTCGGTCAGGACATGAAACGCTGTGTTAATAAGAAAGCTGATTACTCCCTTTATGTCCTTTATGACACTGCAATCAACATGAACACAATATTATATCAAACAGATGCCAGTGGCTGCACTGGGTTGGGATTTAGAATACTGGCAGGCGACAGCGCAATTATCTTAAAACAATTGTTGCGTTAATAGACATGAAAATGAGCAAATGTTGTGGTTTCCACCTCATTTTCCACCTGCCTGAACCAATGATTTATATAATGCACTGATGATATATAGGGGGCACCGTGCCTCCATCTTGGCACTCCCCCACCGTTGTAAAAAAAATATTTTAGAAGCTATATAAATGCATTTATTAATGTCTACATTCGTTTTTTGCCACATTTATTATTTTACAGACACCATAATGCATACTTTTAAATTATATTATGTGATCTAAACAAAAATATACAAAACAGAAACATTTATACAAACAACTTCATAAAGTATACTTTTTTTTAGATTACAAATTTTACTGTCCCCACTACAACAACAAAATACTTAAATAGACGTAATTTTGTCCATTAAACATTTAATTGAAGTACTGTAGAATTCCATTCATTCCTATGGAGGACTGCTCCTACTGGGGAGTGCCAATATGGCAGACCGGTGGCTTCAAAGCCTCCCAATGGCCAATACATAGCATCAGCAACACAGGGTTTATATACATCACTTGCCTGAACCAAATGAAATATTCTGTTTGTTAGTGAATGTCTGACACCCAAAGTGCAGGATCCGATGACCATGGTAAAAGTCCTTTGATTTATGTTGAATCCCTCCACAATAGATTTAGGATTAATATGGTGTGCTATTTCATGTCACAATGTCTAAAGAGAGATGAGATAAAGATAAATGCAAGAGATAGGGCATGTGTTTGTGTGTGTGTGTGTGTGTATGCAAGTGTACATGCACATGCATATATGTGTACATGCTTTTCTCCAGCTCCCTTATGTCTGTGCTGTGTGTACGCACATTGTTATCAGTGTAAATATAATTAGTTCTGCACCAAAGTCTTCCATGAATAAATACAGCAGCCTACTTTGCATTTTCAGCCTAGCTTTTCATCATGACACAAAGGCCAGAGACATAGCAGCACAAGGCTACTGGATACAACCCTTACAACACCTACAGTATCTCCCTCAGAGAAACCAGAATGAATTTCCTTAATTAACATTAACCTTGAAAAGTCAGTCTACCAGCCCCTTACAATGCATCAATTATCTTCCTCATTGTACACAGAGTGTACAGAACATTAAGAACACCTGCTCTTTCCATGACATAGACTGACCAGGTGAATCCAGGTGAAAGCTATGATCCCTTATTGATGTCACTTGTTAAATCCACTTCAATCAGTGTAGATGAAGGGACAAAATATGTAATTGCCTTTGAACAGGTTATAGTAGTAGGTGCCAGGCATACCGGTTTGTGTCAAGAACTGCAACACTGCAATTTCCCTTGTGTATCAAGAGTGGTCCACCACCCAAAGGACATCCAGCCAAAGTGACACAACTGTGGGAAGCATTGGAGTCAACATGGGCCAGCATCCCTGTGGAACACTTTTGACACCTTGTAGACTACATGCCCCGACAAATTGAGGCTGTTCTGAGGGCAAAAGGGGGTGAACTCAATATTAGGAAGTTGTTCTTAATGTTTGGTATACTCAGTGTATATTCCCCACTTAACGCATTACCGATTTTAGCTTGAGAAAGCTCTGAGGTGATTTCTAGTCTATTCTATGTACTCAACCAGGCTCAACCGGGCCAATGTTGAATGGATTATGTGACGGACACCCAAAACCTGAATAAGGCTATGCAATGCTGTCTAATTTTCCACCTGGATGTTCATCTTACCATGGACAGTATTTTACCCTTTTTACACTATAGTGCCAACCCAAACTGTATTGGACTGGCTCATATATATATATATATATATATATATATATATATATATTTTTTTTTTGTATCATTATTTCAAGCACAGTTCCATTAAGGTGGATGCAGTACCAGGCCAGCATAGTACAGCTCAGCTTGGTTCAGTATTATGAAAAGGGCTTAAGTGATAGCTAAAGTGACAGAGCCATGATACACCGGCATGGCTTCATATGCACAAACAGTATAACTGCCTACTTGAAGTAATATGTTTTTTTCCCCTCACCTATTTATGTGTGGCTCTTTTCTGAAGGAACTGTAATTTACCAATGTTATTGACTTGTTACCTATGTAATACCAACAGGCTATATCATCCTAGTAGATGTACCCTTATTTAGTCTGCCTTCACTGGCTTCCATTGCAATCATGAATACAGTACACAGTGTGCTGCCCCATGTGCTACAAACAGTGGCACCATATTTGCAAGACAATCCAATGATATTGAGGGAGACATTAATTGTTTGCAAGTGTGCCGATGATTGGCCTGACTCATTACAAATTAGTATGCATTTCTCTGCTCTGTTGGGATGTATAGCTGTATAGCCATCCCACCATCTATGCTGTCTTGGCACCGACTTTTCTCTCCTTTGGAATGCTTTTATATCTTTTGATTAATTCCTATCAGCATGGTTTTTAATGGCTTTGTGAAGCTGCAATAATTAAAGTCTTTACAGAATCTCCCGTTAATGTTTCCCAACCAATTGTTTTTCTACCTAAACACTAATGATAGCAGATGTGGGTGCAACCGCACATTAATGTCAATGGACAGGTTTTTACCAGTTACTGTTCGATCATGTTGTTTTAGGCTTCTGTCCACGAATTACATTATATGAACCACAAGGCTGTTGGTCACCTAGTTGTGTAACCTTACTGTCATAAATCATAATATTATGAGATAGAGGGAGAGGGAGAGGGAGATTTTGATAGAGTCTGCTGTGAATGGACACAGATCTTTGATAGCATCTGGTGTGAATGGACCCCCTTCAGGTGCCAGCGTTCCCTAACAGGTCTACTCTGGCAAGCTGTTCCAGCAACACTTGGCTGACAGCTGCAAATACATATAAAGGCCTCTCTTCAACCAAAAAGACAGGGAATATACCAAGGGCTCAGGTATCAGCTGCCTTTAGTAGACACAAAGACATATGCACATGCACATTCACATGCACACACACACACATACAAACATTCTCAAGAAAATGCTAGTTTGAACCCCTTACTATTTTTTTTGTTATACTCTCTCCATTGGCAAGGTCACTGAACTCACTTATGTTTTTGTAGCCGAGTTACTTGAGCATAAAACACTTTGTCAGTTTTCACACCCAGTAGTTCTCTTCTCAACAGCAATGACAATTTTGATGTTACTTTCTGTGGTGGCCTCACAAGAATGCCGACATTTGGAATGTCACAGTAGTTTATCCCATTTGACCACTCATTATCTGGTCAGAGCATGTACCAAAATGTTGTCAGCAAATAACACTGCCAGCGACTGTTGTAAGAGTGAAATCCATATTGTCTTCTCCCCTAGTCCCCAATCTCTTCTCTTTCCTAATAAGGGCCACCTCTAGGGTACCATTGTTCTGGCTCTTTTACTGCCTGGTAATCAACAACAGTTGCAGTCTGTATTGGTCCCTTGTGCCACGGCCGCAAATATTGGCATTAGCTTCCTAATCACATTTATTTATTCCATATGTCACAGAAAGAGGCATGTCTGTTTGTGGCTGGCTCGCACTGCTTCAACTCTAAGATACACTACATGACCAAACGCATGTGGACACCTGTTCGTCGAACATCTCATTCAAAATCATGGGCATTAATATTGAGTTGGTCCCCCCTTTGCTGCTATAACAGCCTCCACTCTTCTGGGAAGGCTTTCCACTAGATGTTGGAACATTGCTGCGTGGACGTGCTTCCATTCAGCCACAAGAGCATTAGGGAGGTCGGGCAATAAGACCTGGCTTGCAGTCAATGTTCCAATTCATCCCAAAGGTGTTCGATGGGGTTGAGGTCAGGGCTCTGTGCAGGCCAGTCAAGCTCTTCCACACCGATCTCGACAAACCCTTTCTGTATCGACCTGGTTTTGTGCACGGGGGCATTGTCATGCTGAAACAGGAAAGGGCCTTCCCCAATCTGTTACCACAAAGTTGGAATCACAGAATCATCTATGATGTAAGTGTATGCTGTAGCGTTAAGATTTCCCTTCACTGGAATTTAGGAGCCTGAACCATGAAAAACAGCCACAGACCATTATTCTTCCTCCACCAAACTTTACAGTTGGCACTATGCATTAGGGCAGGTAGCGTTCTCCTGGCATCCGCCAAACCCAGATTTGTCCGACGGAATGGCAGATGGTGAAGCGTGATTCATCACCCCAGAGAACGCGTTTCCACTGCTCCAGAGTCCAATGGTGGCGAGCTTTACACCACTCCAGCCTACACTTGGCATTTTGCATGGTGATCTTAGGCTTGTGTGCGGCAGCTCGGCCATGGAAACCCATTTCATGAAGCTCCTGATGAGCAGTTATTGTGATGATGTTGCTTCCAGAGGCAGTTTGGAACTCGGTAGTGAGTGTTGCAACCGAGGACAGACCATTTTTACGCGCTACACGCTTCAGTACTCGGCGGTCCCATTCTGTGAGCTTGTGTGCCCTACCACTTCGCGGCTGAGCCGTTGTTGCTCCTAGGCGTTTCCACTTCAAAATAACAGCACTTACGGTTGACTGGGGCAGCTCTAGCAGGGCAGAAATTTGACGAACTGACTTGTTGGAAAGGTGGCATCCTATGATGGTGCCGTGTTGAAAGTCACTGAGCTCTTCAGTAAGGCCATTCTACTGCCAATGTTTGTCTATGGAGATTGCATGCCTGTGTGCTCGATTTTATACACCTGTCAGCAACGGGTGTGTCACGATCGTCAGGGAGAGACCAAGGCGAAGCGTGATGAACGAACATACTTTAATTTGTTAAAGTGTAAACACAATACAAAACAAGAAACGACTCGTGAAGTCCACGGTATCAATGACCGAACACGGAACAAAAACCCACAAACACAAGGGGAAAAACAGACAGTTTAAATATGGCTCCCAATCAGAGACAACCAGCCAACAGCTGACACTCGTTGCCTCTGATTGGGAGTCACTCAGGCAAACATAGAAATCAACAAACTAGAACCCCCAACATAGAAATAAACACATAGAATAAACACACCCTGGCTCATCAAATAGAGTCCCAGAGCCAGGGTGTGACAGTACCCCCCCCCTAAAGGCGCGGACTGCGACCGCGCCTCAATAAGAGCAAAACAGGGGAGGGCTGGGTGGGCATACCTCCTCGGCGGCGGTTCTGGCTCCAGCCTTGCCCACCACCCTCCAACAAACCCCCCATAGCGCCCCTGGTCCGGTCTGGCCCCGCTGGCTGGAGCTGGACTGGACATAGCAGGAGTGGTTAGCTTCAGCTCCGTAGTGGAGCCGTTGACCGGTACCTGGTTAGGCACCGGTGACCCAGGCACGGATTGTGCCGGACAGACGACGCGCACCCCTGGCTTGGTGCGTGGAGCAGCAACGGGCCGGACCGGGCTGACGATACGCACCCCTGGCTTGGTGCGTGGAGCCGGAACGGGCCTCACCGGACTGACGACTCGCACCCCTGGCTTGGTGCGTGGAGCAGCAACGGGCCGGACCGGGCTGACGATGCGCACCCCTGGCTTGGTGCGTGGAGCCGGAACGGGCCTCACCGGACTGACGACTCGCACCCCTGGCTTTGTGCGTGGAGCAGCAACGGGCCGGACCGGGCTGACGATGCGCACCCCTGGCTTGGTGCGTGGAGCCGGAACGGGCCTCACCGGACTGACGACTCGCACCCCTGGCTTGGTGCGTGGAGCAGCGACGGGCCTTGCCAGGCTGATGACTCGCACCCCTGGCTTGGTGCGAGTAGCAGGAACGGGCTGGACCAGGCTGACGACTCGCACCCCTGGCTTGGTGCGAGTGGCAGGAACGGGCTGGACCAGGCTGACGACTCGCACCCCTGGCTTGGTGCGAGTGGCAGGAACAGGCCGGGCCGGGCTGGCGACGCGCACCGTATACTTGGTGCGAGTGGCAGGAACAGGCCGGGCCGGGCTGGCGACGCGCACCGTAGACTTGGTGCGAGTGGCAGGAACAGGCCGGGCCGGGCTGGCGACGCGCACCGTAGACTTGGTGCGAGTGGCAGGAACAGGCCAGGCCGGGCTGGCGACGCGCACCGTATACTTGGTGCGAGTGGCAGGAACAGGCCGGACTGGGCTGGCGATGCACACCATAGGCTTGGTGCGTGGAGCAGGGACAGGCCGGACTGGGCTGGCGACGCACACCGTAGGCTTGGTGCTTGGAGCAGGGACAGGCCAGACTGGGCTGGCGACGCACACTGTAGGCTTGGTGCGTGGAGCAGGGACAGGCCGGACTGGGCTGGCGACGCACACCGTAGGCTTGGTGCGTGGAGCAGGGACAGGCCGGACTGGGCTGGCGACGCACACCGTAGGCTTGGTGCGTGGAGCAGGGACAGGCCGAACCGGGCTGTGGAGACGGATAGGAGACCTGGAGTGAAGAGCGGCCACAACCCGTCCTGGCTGAATGCCTACCCTCACACACTCTGTGTGAGGCATCCGCACAGGACGTACAGGGCTGTGTACCCGTACTGGCATAACAGCACGTGACACCGGAGCAGGATATCCGGGACCGCGGAGAGGCATTGGAGACCACGAGCGTTGAGCCGGCACACTCCGTCCTGGCTGCATACCCGCCTTCGCACGACACGTGCGGGGCGCTCGCACAGGACGTACAGGACTATGCCGGACCACTCGTGGCACAGAACGCCGCTCCGCATACCGCGGAACCTGCCCTGTCCCATGCTGCCATGCCTGAGTACGGGACGTTGGTTCCGCTCTCCTTCCAGGCTCCGCCAACCTGCCTTCTGGCCCCCCAAACCCAGTGGCCTCCTCTCCAAATCGCCCTGTGGCAGCCTCCTGCTGCCCAGCCGCCCATGCAGTGTGCCCCCCCCTAAAAATGTTTTGGGGTTGCCTCTCGTCCTTCCGACGATGACACTGCTGATGCCGCTGCTCCTCTCTCGCCAGGGCCTTAATCCTTGCCCATGGCCCTTTGCCCCCGAGCATGTCCTCCCAGGACCACGATTTGCCCACCTGGGCCATCGCCAGCCTCTCCATCTCCTTTCCTGGCGCTTCCTCCCATGTCCAGTCTGCCTGCTCCTGGACACGCTGCTTGGTCCTGGTATGGTGGGTTTTTCTGTCACGATCGTCAGGGAGAGACCAAGGCGCAGCGTGATGAACGAACATACTTTAATTAGTTAAAGTGTAAACACAATACAAAACAAGAAACGACTCGTGAAGTCCACGGTATCAATGACCGAACACGGAACAAAAACCCACAAACACAAAGGGAAAAACAGACAGTTTAAATATGGCTCCCAATCAGAGACAACCAGCCAACAGCTGACACTCGTTGCCTCTGATTGGGAGTCACTCAGGCAAACATAGAAATCAACAAACTAGAACCCCCAACATAGAAATAAACACATAGAATAAACACACCCTGGCTCAACAAATAGAGTCCCAGAGCCAGGGTGTGACAGGGTGTGGCTGAAATAACCGAATCCACTAATTTGAAGGGGTGTCCACATACTTTTGTATATGTAGTGTATCATGTATCTTTGGAAGAAAAGAAGAAGAGAAGGAGAAAGGCATTAGGTTGTGAAGAGACACACAGTCGCTGAGTCGCTCTACTCACCAGCACTAATTTGCCACAGTAATGTGCAGGCAGCGATGCATGATCATCAGGCAATTATATTTGGTTACCATGCAAACAGTGAGCATCATGGGAGGTCATTAAAGGGAGAAAAACACCTTAGCTTGGTTACAATATGAGAGAGAGAGAGAGAGAGAGAGAGAGAGAGAGAGAGACATATCTTAATGGCAGCCATTATCTAAACAATCTTTCTTTCGCATTTTCTATGAATATTATGAATGCGTAATATTCCTTTCCCAGTCTGGCCCAGGGATAACAAATGGAGATCCAATTGTTTTTTCAGTCAGATATGAATTATGATTACCTTCAAATTAAGCTATTGGACGTATATGACTGCGTCACTCTGGATTTTGTAATTGTTTGTTTCGAAACACACACAAAAGGGTCAAGGTCTTCAAGTATGTATAATGCTAAAAGAGTCAAAAGTTGTGTAAACATACTAACTAGGATGAATCATAGCTGTCGTGATTGTGCCTCATAACTTGGATATTTGTGACCCACCACCTCGATTCGGTCAATGTAGCAAAATGGTCAATAAAAAAATTGTATATCATACACTGCAGTTTAGTAACAATGGGAAAGTAATTCTGCTTTGAAAGTTCATAAACTTGTAACCCCACTTTTGAGAAAATGGCCCTTGAATGTTTTGGTACACCTACTGGAGAGCTGCTCTTTGTCTACACCCATTCAGCATCGTTCACACTCTTAAGCCTTAGCCCCACCCATCTCTTTAAGGATTCACATGTGAGGCCATGTGCTAAACAGAGTGAGATAAACAATTAACCATAATCCCAACCCATACTACTAGCAATACAAACTGATTGTCATAGCCAGCCACCATGCATGATTCTGCAGGTATCTAAAGCTATTCAACTAGGTTCAATGTTAGTTAGCTAGCTAGCTAACATTAGGCTATAACTAGCAATGCAAATGGCTTTTTGAGATACAAATAATATTACTACACAGATCATACACTTAACGTTAGCTAGCGAGCCAAAATTACAAATGTATCATATCTAAAAATGTAGCTAGACTCTTACCCGTATACATGGATTACCACTTCTCCCTCTGTCACTGATGCCATGGTTGCCCTTAATTTGAAGATGTAATCCGGAGACAGGTGTTTTATACAACAGCCTTCTGTGTTCTCTTTTCGACTCCCTCCGTATTTGCAATCAAATGCCTGAATTTTCTCCATCTCCTTAGCTATCATACTCTGCTTCCACCGGGCATTCCACTAATTTCAAAACTCGATCAACTTCTTCTGTGACAACAACATTGTTGATCGCCGTTTCTTCCCCATCACTGTCATCAGAAGACTCTACAATGTCTGGTTCAATGAAATGTTGAGAGCAGTAGCAACAATTTTGCAGTTGTCCATGATATCTTTCAAAAAAGTTGCAGTAACAAGGATTATCTGCATATACTGAGCAGCTCATGTTATAGACAGAAGCACGCTACATGGCAGATCAATCCGAACACATCTCTCAGCATATCCAGCCCAAACATTATCTCAGTCAATCATGGCTAGTGGGAAGGTTCCTGTCTTTTTCTGTGGCTAAACCAACTAGGCTCGTAATTTAACCATTTTATTCGTATTTACAGCTAGCATACAAGTTTGTTATTAGGGCACATGAAAGTTCACATGTTCCAGAAGGCATTTCTGCCAAAAAAAGCATTTTGATTTAAACAAAATGTTTACGTTCAAATGCCTCTCCTGTGAAGTAGTAATAATAATAATAATAATAATATGCCATTTAGCAGACGCTTTTATCCAAAGCGACTTACAGTCATGCGTGCATACATTTTTGTGTATGGGTGGTCCCGGGGATCGAACCCACTACCTTGGCGTTACAAGCGCCGTGCTCTACCAGCTGAGCTACAGAGGACGTGCAACATATGCCTAGCTTCTTGAAACGGGTCACATTTTAGCCTAACGGCAATTCCACGGTAAGACAGATTTTTCACTTTAAAATGTATGTCAAACAAAAACCAATGATTGTGAAGTTAAACAAAACATAGACGTCTATGCACAAGGACTACTTTAAAAGATGTCCACTGAACATTTTGCAAAAACACATTTACTTGAAGAACAGTGCAGATACAAAGTAAAAATATTCTGTGGAAATTGTTAAAAGTAGTCATTGTGGTTGTATGGTTTGTTTAACTTTGAAATCATCATTTTTTGTTTGACATACACTACCGGTCAAAAGTTTTAGAACACCTACTCATTCAAGGGTTTTTCTTTATTTTTTAAAACTATTTTCTACGTTGTAGAGTAATAGTGAAGACATCAAAACTATGAAATAACATATATGGAATCATGTAGTAACCAAAAAAGTGTTAAACAAATCAAAATATATTTGATATTTGATATTCTTCAAATAGCCACCCTTTGCCTTGATGACAGCTTTGCACACTCTTGGCATTCTCTCAACCAGCTTCACCTGGAATGCTTTTCCAACTGTCTTGAAGGAGTTCTCACATATGCTGAGCACTTGTTAGCTACTTTTCCTTCACTCTGCGGTCCGACTCATCCCAAACCATCTCAATTTGGTTGAGGTCGGGGGATTGTGGAGGCCAGGTCATCTGATGCAGCACTCCATCACTCTCCTTCTTGGTCAAATAGCCCTTACACAGAATGGAGGTGTGCTGGGTCATTGTCCTGTTGAAAAACAAATGAAAGTCCCACTAAGCCCAAACCAGATGGGATGGCGTATCGCTGCAGAATGCTGTGGTAGCCATGATGGTTAAGTGTGCCTTGAATTCTAAATAAATCACAGACAGTGTCACCAGCATAGCATCCCCACACCATAACACCTCCTCCTCCATGCTTTACATTGGGAAATACACATGTGGAGATCATCCGTTCACCCATACCACGTCTCACAAAGACACGGCGGTTTGAACCAAAAATCTCCAATTTGGACTCCAGACCAAAGGACACATTTCCACCGGGCTAATGTCCATTGCTCGTGTTTCTTGGCCCAAGCAAGTCTCTTCTTCTTATTGGTGTCCTTTAGTAGTGGTTTCTTTGCAGCAATTCGACCATGAAGGCCTGATTCACACAGTATCCTCTGAAGTTTGAGAAACAGACGCCTCACAGGTCCTCAACTGGCAGCTTCATTAAATAGTACCCGCAAAACACCAGTCTCAACGTCAACAGTGAAGAGGCGACTCCGGGATGCTGACCTAGGCAGAGTTGCAAAGAAAAAGTCCATTGTCTGTGTTCTTTTGCCGATCTTAATATTTTATTTTTATTGGCCAGTCTGAGATTTGACTTTTTCTTTACAACTCTGCCTAGAAGGTAAGCATCCTGGAGTCGCCTCTTTACTGTTGACGTTGAGACTGGTGTTTTGCGGGTACTATTTAATGCCCTGTGTTGCTCAGTTGGTAGAGCATGGCGCTTGCAACTCTAGGGTTGTGGGTTCGATTCCCACGGGGGGCCAGTATGAAAAATGTATGCACTAACTTAACTGTAAGTCGCTCTGGATAAGAACGTCTGCTAAATGACTAAAATATTAATGTAAATGTAATGAAGCTGCCAGTTGAGGACCTGTGAGGCATCTGTTTCTCAAACTAGACACTCTAATGTATTTGTCCTCTTGCTCAGTTGTGCACCGGGGCCTCCCACTCCTCTTTCTATTCTGGTTAGAGCCAGTTTGCGCTGTTCTGTGAAGGGAGTAGTACACAGTGTTGTACGAGATCTTCAATTTCTCGCATGGAATAGCCTTCATTTCTCAGAACAAGAATAGACTAACGAGTTTCAGAAGAAAGTTATTTGTTTCTGGCCATTTTGATTCTGTAATCGAACCCACAATTGCTGATGCTCCAGATACTCAACTAGTCCCAAGAAGGCCAGTTTTATTGCTTCTTTAATCAGCACAACCATTTTCAGCTGTGCTAACATAATTGCAAAATGGTTTTCTAATGATCAATTAGCCTTTTAAAATGATGAACTTGGAATAGAAAACACAACATGCCATTGGAACACAGGACTAATGGTTGCTGATAATGGGCATCTGTACGCCTATGTAGATATTCCATTAAAAATCAGCCGTTTCCAGCTACAATAGCCATTTACAACATTAGCAATGTCTACACTGTATTTCTGATCAATTTGACATTTCTAAGTGACCCCAAACTTTTGAAAGGTAGTGTACAGTGGGGAGAACAAGTATTTGATACACTGCCGACTTTGCAGGTTTTCCTACTTACAAAGCATGTAGAGGTCTGTAATTTGTATCATAGGTACACTTCAACTGTGAGAGACGGAATCTAAAACAAAAATCCAGAAAATCACATTGTATGATTTTTAAGTAATTAATTTGCATTTTATTGCATGACATAAGTATTTGATACATCAGAAAAGCAGAACTTAATATTTGGTACAGAAACCTTTGTTTGCAATTACAGAGATCATATGTTTCCTGTAGGTCTTGACCAGGTTTGCACACACTGCAGCAGGGATTTTGGCCCACTCCTCCATACAGACCTTCTCCAGATCCTTCAGGTTTCGGGGCTGTCGCTGGGCAATACGGACTTTCAGCTCCCTCCAAAGATTTTCTATTGGGTTCAGGTCTGGAGACTGGCTAGGCCACTCCAGGACCTTGAGATGCTTCTTACGGAGCCACTCCTTAGTTGCCCTGGCTGTTTGTTTCGGGTCGTTGTCATGCTGGAAGACCCAGCCACGACCCATCTTCAATGCTCTTACTTAGGGAAGGAGGTTGTTGGCCAAGGTCTCGCGATACATGGCCCCATCCATCCTACCCTCAATACGGTGCAGTCGTCCTGTCCCCTTTGCAGAAAAGCATCCCCAAAGAATGATGTTTCCACCTCCATGCTTCACGATTGGTATGGTGTTCTTGGGGTTGTACTCATCCTTCTTCTTCCTCCAAACACGGCGAGTGGAGTTTAGACCAAAAAGCTCTATTTTTGTCTCATCAGACCACATGACCTTCTCCCATTCCTCCTCTGGATCATCCAGATGGTCATTGGCAAACTTCAGATGGGCCTGGACATGCGCTGGCTTGAGCAGGGGGACCTTGCGTGCACTGCAGGATTTTAATCCATGATGGCATAGTGTGTTACTAATGGTTTTCTTTGAGACTGTGGTCCCAGCTCTCTTCAGGTCATTGACCAGGTCCTGCCGTGTAGTTCTGGGCTGTTCCCTCACCTTCCTCATGATCATTGATGCCCCACGAGGTGAGATCTTGCATGGAGCCCTAGACCGAGGGTGATTGACCGTCATCTTGAACTTCTTCCATTTTCTAATAATTGCGCCAACAGTTGTTGCCTTCTCACCAAGCTGCTTGCCTATTGTCCTGTAGCCCATCCCAGCCTTGTGCAGGTCTACAATTGTATCCCTGATGTCCTTACACAGCTCTCTGGTCTTGGCCATTGTGGAGAGGTTGGAGTCTGTTTGATTGAGTGTGTGGACAGGTGTCTTTTATACAGGTAACGAGTTCAAACAGGTGCAGTTAATACAGGTAATGAGTGGAGAACAGGAGGGCTTCTTAGCCAGGGCAACTAAGGAGTGGCTCCGTAAGAAGCATCTCAAGGCCCTGGAGTGGCATAGCCAGTCTCCAGACCTGAACCCAATAGAACATCTTTGGAGGGAGCTGAAAGTCCATATTGCCCAGCGACAGCCCCGAAACCTGAAGGATCTGGAGAAGGTCTGTATGGAGGAGTGGGCCAAAATCCCTGCTGCAGTGTGTGCAAACCTGGTCAAGACCTACAGTTGTTAGTCGTTATTAGTGCCATCCTTCAGCTCCATTCAACACCACCCATCTATCTCTTATCACCATCCATATTGGATTTCTATTTGCCATATATTTTTCAACTGTGATGTTTCACAAAAGTTCTGAACCCTTCTATTCTCATAGTTTCTACAGATTGTAAATTGAAAATATTTTTTTTTGCTAAAAGTATTATTAAATTATTGATTGATTGACTATGACTTTTCAGATCACCCAGTAGTGCTATCTGCAGGGTTAGCGCTAGGTAAATATTGCAATCCTTCAGCCATTCCTGGACCTGTGACCAAAAACAAGCTACAAATGGACAGTACCAAAACAAATTATCTAATGATTCTGTCTCTTCGCAGCAAAATCGGCAGAGCTGGGAAAATTGTATACCCCATATAAATAACATTATATTGGTAGCAATAATTTGGTATAATAATTTACATTGTAAAATTCTAAGTTTTGAATCCGGCGTCGTTTTGCGTATCAGTTCATAAACACTATGCCATGGACTCGGTACATCAAAAATCTCTTCCCAACTATTTTGCAATCCATATGGGATGGCTGTCAATCCTTTGGTCTTAATGAAACTGGTATACTTTTTTATTTATCACAATTTTCTTTAACCAATTATGTTCTTTAATGCAGGGCCGACAGACAATTCCTTACTTTTTCCCCCTTCTACTTTCTTATTCCATTTTTGCGGTAATGCTGCAATTATTTGGTTGTCTTGTTGGGTAGAGCAGACATTTCCATATGTTTGTTAGCTGCATGTGCGACATAACTCCAGCAGTCCTACGAAGATTATACCTTTTAAAAACAGTTTTTCAAAAAAGTATGTTTTTTTATCAATTGGTATATTTGAGTTTAACCACAATATTTGTTACATTATTTGTTCTGTCGTTTCTGGAGGATTAAATTGAAATTGCAACCAACTTTCTATGGCTTGTTTTAGAAATAGTGATATTTGGGAGATGATTTCCTTTTCAAATAACTGAAAGTGAGAGGTTGTAATCTGAATAAAGGGAAAAAGGCCATTCTTGAACATGGGGTGAGACAATCTTACTAATTTGCTAGAGAACCAGTTCGGATTTGAGTATAACTTTTGTATGACTGAATCTTTTAGTGATAGGTCTAATGCTTTAATATTTAATAATTTCTGTCCTCCGAATTCATATTCATTATATAAATAGGCCCGCTTAATTTTGGCTGACTTGCCGTTCCGAATCAAATGGAATATTATTTTCTCATATAATTTAAAAAACTGTTTGCTAGGCGTAGGCAAGACCATAAGCAAATAGGTAAACTGGGATAATACTAAAGAGTTAATCAGGGTGATTTTTCACACAAATAGACAGGTATTTACCTTTCCATGGTGGCATGATCTTATCTATTTTTGCTAACTTTCTATTAAAATGTATTGGAGTGAGATCATTTATTTCATTTGGGATATGTATTCTGAGTATATCCACATCACCATTAGACTATTTTATTGGTAAAATAAATGGTAATGTAAAAATAGTATTTTGTAGTGATCTAATACGTAATATAGTAAGTACATTTATCATAATTTGGTTGTAATCCAGAGATGTTAGAACATGTATCTAGATCCTCTATGAGGCTGTGGAGGGATTCAAGTTTTGAATTTAAAAGAAAACATGAATCTTCAGCGTACAATGATACCTTTGTTTTTAAGCCCTTAATTTCTAATCACTTGATATTATTGTTGGATCTGATTGTAATAGCTAACATTTCGATGGCCATAATAAATAGATATGCCAATAGTGGACAACCTTGTTTTACTCCTCTTGACAGTTTAAAACTTTCTGATAAATAGCCATTATTTACTATTTTACACCTAGGGTTACTATACAGTGAGGGAAAAAAGTATTTGATCCCCTGCTGATTTTGTACATTTGCCCACTGACAAAAAAATGATCAGTCTATAATTTTAATGGTAGGTTTATTTGAACAGTGAGAGACAGAATAACAACAACAAAAATCCAGAAAAACGCATGTCAAAAATGGCAGCTGGGACCATAGTCACCAAGAAAACAATTGGTAACACACTACGCCATGAAGGACTGAAATCCTGCAGCGCCCGCAAGGTCCCCCTGCTCAAGAAAGCACATATACAGGCCCGTTTTAAGTTTGCCAATGAACATCTGAATGATTCAGAGGAGAACTGGGTGAAAGTGTTGTGGTCAGATGAGACCAAAATCAAGCTCTTTGGCATCAACTCAATTCGCCGTGTTTGGAGGAGGAGAAATGCTGCCTATGACCCCAAGAACACCATACCCACCGTCAAACATGGAGGTGGAAACATTATGCTTTGGGGGTGTTTTTCTGCTAAGGGGACAGGAAAACTTCACCGATTCAAAGGGACGATGGACGGGGCAATGTACCGTCAAATCTTGGGTGAGAACCCCCTTCCCTCAGCCAGGGCATTGAAAATGGGTCGTGGATGGGTATTCCAGCATGACAATGACCCAAAACACACGGCCAAGGCAACAAAGGAGTGGCTCATGAAGAAGCACATTAAGGTCCTGGAGTGGCCTAGCCAGTCTCCAGACCTTAATCCCATAGAAAATCTGTGGAGGGAGCTGAAGGTTCGAGTTGCCAAACATCAGCCTCGAAACCTTAATGACTTGGAGAAGATCTGCAAAGAGGAGTGGGACAAAATCCCTCCTGAGATGTGTGCAAACCTGGTGGCCAACTACAAGAAACGTCTGACCTCTGTGATTGCCAACAAGGGTTTTGCCACCAAGTACTAAGTCATGTTTTGCAGAGTGGTCAAATACTTATTTCCCTCATTAAAATGCAAATCAATCTATAACATTTTTGACATGCGTTTTTCTGGATTTGTTTGTTGTTATTCTGTCTCTCACTGTTCAAATAAACCTACCATTAAAATTATAGACTGATCATGTCTTTGTCAGTGGGCAAACGTACAAAATCAGCAGGGGATCAAATACTTTTTTCCCTCACTGTACATGATTTTAACCCATTTTAAAAGAGATTCTCCAAAATTGAAATGCTCCAGGCATTTATATATAAACTCCAGTCGTACTTTATCAAATGCCTTTTCAAAGTCTGCTATGAATAGCAGGCCTGGTTTCCCAGATTTTTCATAGTGTTCTATTGTTTTCAGTACTTGCCTTATATTATCTCCAATGGATCGTCCATTTAGAAAACCTGTCTGATTAGAATGAATACTGTCCGACAATACCTCTTTAATTATATGCGCTATACATTTTGCTAGACTTTTTGCATCACAACACTGAAGCGTAAGGGGCCTCCAATTTTTTTTATGGACTGGATCTTTATATTTCCCACTTGTATCCTGTTTCAGTAATAATGAAATCAGATGTTCTTCTTGAGTGTCTGATAATCTACCATTTACATAGGAGTGGTTAAAACATGCTAATAATGGTCCTCTGACTATATCAAAAAAGGTTTGGTATACCTCGACTGGTATACCATCCAAACTGTTAATTTTACATTATCAATAGAAAATAAATCCCTACAATTAGCTTCAGTTAGAGGACATGGAGGTGACTGAAACAAAAACATGCTTAAAGTACTTTGCTTCCTCCTTCAAAATCTAATTTTGTTAATCATGGGTGACTCTTTTTGGTAGCATTTCTATGTTGAAGATTAAAAAATAATTTGGTGAACAGTTTGCTTTATTTGTATAATATATTACACTTGATCTTTCTTGAATAAGTTGCTCCATTTCTTTTTGTTTTTCCTCTAATTTATTCTGAGCCTCTATGTTACAGTTTTTATTGCTATCTATCTGTTCTTTTAGACATTCTATTTCCTTTGTTAGTATGGACTCTTTTGACCTAAATTGCTTTTGTTTTCGAGAATTGCATGGCCTCTAAAGGCACATTTAAAAGTGTCCCATACAATAAGAGGTGATTCACACTAAGAAGGAAATAATTCCACAAATTAACTTTTATCAAGGCACACCTGTTAATTGAAATGCATTCATGAAGCTGGTTGAGAGAATGCCAAGAGTGTGCAAAGCAGTCATCAAGGCAAATGGTGGCTATTTGAAGAATCTCAAATCTCAAATATATTTTGATTTGTTTAACACTTTTTTGGTTACTACATGATTCCATATGTGTTATGTCATAGTTTTGATGTCTTCACTATTATTTTACAATGTAGAAAATAGTAAAAATAAAGAATAACGCTTGAATGAGTAGGTGTTATAAAACTTTTGACCAGTAGTGTACATTTTAAAGTGAAACATCTGAGTTTCAGCATCATTCTGTTGTGGAATTGCCCCTTAACAACTACAAGCTGAAAATATACTGTTTAGCATACAACCAAACCCCTACAGTATCCAACATGGCTTAGCAGTTTAGTCGTGTTCTTTATTGTGTGTCGGTGTAAATAGCCAGTTTTTTGTATTTTTTTCCCTATCACACTTTTCATCCTTCTACAAAATATACTTTCCTGCAACCCGCCTTACTCAATGTGGAACGGATTCTATTATTGACTTACCTTTTATATAGAATCTCCAGTTGAAACTAGCTAGCCAGCTAACTATCTACTTGCTATTAGCCACCGTTAGCAGTTTTCACCTAGAACATCAGATTTTCTGCCGGAATAACTGAATCACTGGACATTAACACCAGATCGCAACTAGTTAGCCGCAACCGAATGGATGTTGCTGTTGGCTAATCACCACTGCCCCCAAAGCAAGCACCAGTTAGCCTTGAGCTAGCCTCGAGCCAGGCCCATATCCCGACTATCTACCTCTCTGTCTACCGGTCGGGAGTAGCCAGCTAACTAGCTACTTGCTATTAGCCACCGTTAGCGGTTTTTCACCATTGTCCGCAGCCTGCACTACCTACCAGCCAGCTCTAGCCTGGACTATTATCGGCCAGTCTGCACTGTCTGCACAGCGCGTTATCGACCCAGAACATATCAGTTTTTCTGCCAGAATCACTGAATCACTGGACCTTTAACACCGGATCATCGCAACTAGCTAGCTGCAACCAAATGGATGTTGTTGTTGGCTAATCAGCCTTGAGCTAGCCTCGAGCCAGGCCCATCTCCCGGCTATCTACCTCTGTGTCAACCGGACGGGACCGCCTAGTGTTGACACGGAGCCCAAACAGTTTCAGCTTCTACTTCTAAAAATCCACCTTTCCAGAAATAAGTCTCTCACTGTTGCCGCTTGCTACAGACACCCCTCAGCCCCGAGCTGTGCCCTGGACACCATATGTGAACTGATTGCCCCCCATCTATCCTCAGAGTTCGTACTGCTTGGTGACCTAAACTGTGGTGACCTAAACTGGGATATGCTTAACACCCCGGCCAACCTACAATCTAAACTAGATGCCCTCAATCTCACACAAATGATCAACGAACCTACCAGGGACAACCCTAAATCTGTAAACATGGGCACCCTCATAGATATCATCCTGACAAATTTACCCTCTAAATACACCTCCACTGTCTTCAACCAGGATCTCAGCGATCACTGCCTTATTGCCTGCGTCTGTAATGGGTCCGCGGTTAAATGACCACCCCTCATCACTGTCAAACGCTCCCTAAAACACTTCAGCGTGCAGGCCTTTCTAATTGACCTGGCCCGGGTATCCAGGATGGATATTGACCTCATTCCGTCAGTAGAGGATGCCTGGTTGTTCTTTAAAAGTGCTTTCCTCTCAATCTTAAATAAGCATGCCCCAAGTCAGAACTAAGAACAGATATAGACCCTGGTTCTCCTCAGACTAGACTGCCCTTGACCAGCACAAAAACATCCTGTGGCGTACTGCATTAGCATCGAACAGCCCCCGCGATATGCAACTTTTCAGGGAAGTCAGGAACCAATATACACAATCAGTTAGGAAAGCAAAGGCTAGCTTTTTCAAACAGAAATGTGCATCCTGTAGCACTAACTCCAAAAAGTTTTGGGACACTGTAAAGTCCATGGAAAATAAGAGCACCTCCTCCCAACTTCCCACTGCAATGAGGCTAGGAAACACTGTCACCACCGATAAATCTACAATAATCGAGAATTTCAACAAGCATTTTGTTACGGCTGGCCATGCTTTCCAGCTGGCTACCACTACCCCGGCCACCAGCTCTGCACCCTCCGCTGCAACTTGCCCATGACTCCCCCCCCCCCGCTTCTCCTTCCCACAAATTCAGACAGCTGATGTTCTGAAAGAGCTAAAAAAAATCTTGACCCCTACAAATCAGCTAGGCTAGACAATCTGGACCTTTTCTTTCTAAAATTAGCCGCCGAAATTGTCGCAACCCCTATTACTAGCCTGTTCAACTTCTCTTTCGTAACGTCTGAGATCCCCAGAGATTGGAAAGCTGCCGCGGTCATCCACCTCTTCAAGGGGGGTGACACTCTAGATCCAAACTGTTACAGACCTATATCCATCTTGCCCTGCCTTTCGAAAGTATTTGAAAGCCAAGTTAACAAACAGATCACCAACCATTTCGAATCCCACCGTACCTTCTCCGCTATGCAATCCGGTTTCCGAGCTGGTCATAGGTGCACCTCAGCCACGCTCAAGGTCCTAAACAATATTATAACCGCGATCGATAAAAGACAGTACTGCGCAGCCGTCTTCATCGACCTGGCCAAGGCTTTCGACTCTGTCAACCACCGCATTCTTATTGGCAGACTAAATAGCCTTGATTTCTCTAATGACTGCCTCGCCTGGTTCACCAACTACTTCTCAGATAGAGTTCAATGTGTCAAATCGGAGGGCCTGTTGTCTGGACCTCTGGCCATCTCTATGGGGGTGCCACAGGGTTCAATTCTCGGGCCGACTCTATTCTCTGTGTATATCAATGATGTCACTCTTGCTGCTGGTGACGCTCGGATCCACCTCTATGCGGACGACACCATTTTGTATACATCTGGCCCTTCATTGGACACTGTGTTAACAAACCTCCAAACGAGCTTCAATGCCATACAACACTCCTTCCGTAGCCTCCAACTGCTCCTAAACACTTGTAAAACTAAATGCATGCTCTTCAACCGAACGCTGCTTGCACCCGCCCACCCGACTAGAATCACTACTCTCGGAGGGTCTGACCTAGAGTATGTGGACAACTACAAATACCTAGGTGTCTGGTTAGACTGTAAACTCTCCTTCCAGACTCACATTAAGCATCTACAATCAAAAGTTAGATCTAGAATCGGCTTCCTATTTCGCAACAAAGCCTCCTTCCCTCATGCTGCCAAACATGCCCTCGTAAAACTGACTATCCTACCGATCCTTGACTTCGGCGATGTCATTTACAAAATAGCCTCCAACACTCTACTCAGCAAATTGGATGTAGTCTATCACAGTGCCATCCGTTTTGTCACCAAAGCCCCATATACTACCCACCATTGTGACCTGTATGCTCTTGTTGGCTGGCCCTCACTACATATTCGTCGCCAAACCTACTGGCTCCAGGTCATCTATAAATCACTGCTAGGCAAATCCCCGTCTTATCTTAGCTCACTGGTCACCATAGCAACACCCACCCGTAGTCTGCACTCCAGCAGGTATATCTCAATGGTCATACCCAAAGCCAACACCTCCTTTGGCTGCCATTCCTTCCAGTTCTCTGCTGCCAATGACTGGAACGAACTGCAAAATTCTCTGAAGCTGGAGACTCTTATCTCCCTCAATAACTTTAAGCGTCAGTTGTCAGAGCAGCTTACCGATCACTGCACCTGTACACAGCCATTCTGAAATTAGCCCACCCAACTACCTCATCCCCATATTGTTATTTATTTGCTAATTTGCACCCCAGTATCTCTATTTGCACATCATCTTTTGCACATCTATCATTCCAGTGTTAATACGAAATTGTAACTATTTTGCACTATGGCCTATTTATTGCCTTACCTCCATAACTTACTACATTCGCACACACTGTATATATATTTTCTGTTGTATTTTTGACTTTATGTTTTGTTTACCCCATATGTAACTCTGTGTTGTTGTTTTTATCGCACTGCTTTGCTTTATCCTTGCCAGGTCACAGTTGTAAATTTGAACTTGTTCTCAACTGGCTTACCTGGTTAAATAAAGGTGAAATAAAAAAAATATATAAAAAATGAAGCTCCTACACTATATACTGTTCAACATCTCAACCAATTTCAGTTTATCACAACTATTACTATAAAACCATGTCATACTAGTGTCCTAGACATCATTCCTCTTTGTCCGTGACTCTATCTGAAGTGAACAGTCAGTGAGGGCTGTGTTAGATGTCCTGACAGCTGAGCAGTCAGCTGGTCTATCAGACTCTAATACCCTGACTCACCCTACCCTGTTTCAACTCACTTCATGGACCACATTTACACAGCACTGGCATCAGCTTGCATTTGAGTTACACTGTTTATATACACCACATATTTATTTATGTATTGGATTCTCTACATAGCTCACTCTAATATATCTATTGTTGTACATTCCTAAGATATCTTAAATTCATCCGGTGTAGATACTGAACGTATAGAATGCATTTTAATTACTGTTACAGTGATATTTGGGTTGTTCATTGGATTCATTCCGACATTTCTTGATTTCTTGTTGTTCTTTCTGTTTTATTTTGTTTTAAATTGATTATTTGTGTACCTGTTTGGCATTTTATGGGATTTTTCAGGAGCTAGTAACATAAGCATTTCACTGCACCCGCTATAACATCTGCTAAACTTTGTACGCGGCCAATAAACTTTGATTTGATTTGAGGTACAAAGTTGGAGATACAACACCCAACAAATAGCTGAAACAGAAAGTGTCTTCAATTTACACATGACTTTAATTCTGTATCCCTTCTCACAAGTTCCGGTTCACCTTCTAATATTGATATATTCAATGTTTATTGAACTGGGGAACAAAAATGATTGATGCTTTGCACCTGTTGCAAACACTTAGCTAGAAAATCAGTTGTATAATTAAGCAATAAGGCATGAGGGGGTGTGGTATATGTAACAGTGTTGCTTCTGTCCCTCTCCTCGCCCCTACCTGTGCTTGAACCAGGGACCCTCTGCACACATCGACAACAGTCACCCTCGAAGCACCGTTACCCGTCGCTCCACAAAAGCCGCGGCCCTTGCAGAGCAAGGGAAACAACGACTTCAAGGTCTCAGAGCAAGTGACGTCACCGATTGAAATGCTACTAGTGCGCACCGCTAACTAGCTAGCCATTTCACACCGGTTACATAAGGGCTGTTCTTATGCACAACACAATGCGGAGTGCCTGGATACAGCCCTTAGCCTTGGTATATTGGCCATATACCACAAACCCCAGAGGTGCCTTATCACTATTATAAACTAGTTACCAATGTAATTAGAGCAGTAAAAATAAATGTTTTGTTAAACCCGTGTTATACGGTCTGATATACCAGGGCTGTCAGCCAATCAGCATTCAAGCGTCGAACCACCTAGTTTATAATAACTGGCTATATTCCTCTGATGATGTGGTCTTGCAGCCTGTTATGTAGCTATGGTGTCTAATACAAGTCTACTGATTTATTATCATCTCTGTGATGGCTTGGAAGTTGACAGTACAGTATGTCCTTAGTTTTGATCTATCCATGTTCCGTTGCTATCTCGATCTGCTTATCATCCCATGGTCTATTTCTCCCTGCATGAAGAACCCCCCATAACAAATATAAATAAAACACTATCTATCTAGATTATCTATGTATGCAGAGCGTCCCTCTAAATATGAGGACACCCAGAGATCCAGTGCTAGCCAGGGCTGCTTGGCTTAGGAAGAGGGGAGACAGTGTGAGATGCAGGGTGGGTGAGCGGCGAGGCAGTAACTCAGGCCTAATTCCCTGCTGTAATTTTTATTTATTTATTTCACCTTTATTTAACCAGGTAAGCCAGTTGAGAACAAGTTCTCATTAACAACTGCGACCTGGCCAAGATAAAGCAAAGCAGTGCGATAAAAACAACAACACAGAGTTACATATGGGGTAAAAAAAACATAAAGTCAAAAATACAACAGAAAATATATATACAGTGTGTGCGAATGTAGTAAGTTATGGAGGTAAGGCAATAAATAAATAGACCATAGTGCAAAAATAGTTACAATTTCGTAATTAACACTGGAATGATAGATGTGCAAAAGATTATGTGCAAATAGAGATACTGGGGTGCAAATTAGCAAAATAAATAACGATATGGGGATGAGGTAGTTGGGTGGGCTAATTTCAGAATGGCTGTGTACAGGTGCAGTGATCGGTAAGCTGCTCTGACAACTGACACTTAAAGTTAGTGAGGGAGATAAGAGTCTCCAGCTTCAGAGATTTCTGCAGTTAGTTCCAGTCATTGGCAGCAGAGAACTGGAAGGAATGGCGGCCAAAGGAGGTGTTGGCTTTGGGGATGACCATTGAGATATACCTGCTGGAGCGCAGACTACGGGTGGGTGTTGCTATGGTGACCAGTGAGCTAAGACAAGACGGGGATTTCCCTAGCAGTGATTTATAGATGACCTGGAGCCAGTGGGTTTGGCGACGAATATGTAGTGAGGGCCAGCCAACAAGAGCATACAGGTCACAATGGTGGGTAGTATATGGGGCTTTGGTGACGAAACGGATGGCACTGTGATAGACTACATCCAATTTGCTGAGTAGAGTGTTATTTTGTAAATGACATCGCCAAAGTCAAGGATCGGTAGGATAGTCCATTTTACTAGGGCATGTATGGCAGCATGAGTGAAGGAGGCTTTGTGTCACGCCATGGCTCTGGGGACACTTGTATGTTGAGCCAGGGTGTGAGTGTTCTTTATGTTTGTCTAGTTTTGTGTTTCTAGGGTATAGTTCTTGTATTGTGTTTCTATGTTGGCCAGAGTGGTTCTCAATCAGAGGCAACGAGTGTCAGCTGTTGCTGGTTGTCTCTGATTGGGAACCATATTTAAACAGTCTGTTTTTCCACAGTGTTTGTGGGATCTTGTTCCGTGTTGGTTTGTGTATGTAACCAGGGACGTCACATTATCGTTTTGTTGTTTTGTTCGTGTGATCATTATTTAATAAATATGTTCGCAAATAACGCTGTGCATTGGTCCTCTGTTCCCGACGATCGTGACAGAAGATCCCACCAAAACTGGACCAAGCAGCGTGTCCAGGAGCCATCGCCAGGGGAATCGCTAGCGGATCTCCGTGGCAACCTCGACTGGGTCAAGCCTAGTGAAGAGCAGAGAGGGTGGACTTGGGAGCAGTGGAGGAAGAGTCTCGACTGGGTCAAGCCAAGTGAAGAGCAGAGAGGTTGGACTTTGGAGCAGTGGAGGAAGAGTCTGGCGAGAGATAGGGAGGCTTGGTCCACGGGGAGGAGAGACACCCAAAAATGTTTTAGGGGGGGGGGCTCACGCCGTGGACGACGGGGCAGCAGGAGGCCGCGATAGAGCGGTCCAGCGGGTTGGCAGAGGAGGCCGCCAGGTTAAGGGGGCCACTGGTCACAAAGGGGAAGGAAAGTGTAGAGGCACGGCGAGAGGTACTGGGGTGTGTTACCAGTCCGGTCCGGCCCGTTCCTGATCCCCACGTAGGGCCAGTGGCGTGTGTCCCCAGTACGGTCCGGCCTGTTCCTGTCCCTTGCACCGAGCCTGTGGTGCGTGTCGCCAGCCCAGTCCGGCCTGTTCCTGCTCCCCGCACCAAGCCTATGGTGCGCGTCGCCAGCCCGGCCCGGCCTGTTCCTGCTCCCCGCACCAAGCCTATGGTGCGTGTCGCCAGCCCGGCCCGGCCTGTTCCTGCTCCCCGCACCAAGCCTATGGTGCGTGTCGCCAGCCCGGCCCGGCCTGTTCCTGCTCCCCGCACCAAGCCTATGGTGCGCTTCGTCAGCCTGGTCCGGCCTGTTCCTGCTCCCCGCACCAAGCCTATGGTGCGCGTCGCCAGCCCGGCCCGGCCTGTTCCTGCTCCCCGCACCAAGCCTATGGTGCGCGTCGCCAGCCCGGCCCGGCCTGTTCCTGCTCCCCGCACCAAGCCTATGGTGCGTGTCGCCGGCCCGGCCTGTTCCTGCTCCCCGCACCAAGCCTATGGTGCGTGTCGCCAGCCCGGCCCGGCCTGTTCCTGCTCCCCGCACCAAGCCTATGGTGCGCTTAGTCAGCCTGGTCCGGCCTGTTCCTACTCCCCGCACCAAGCCTATGGTGCGCGTCGCCAGCCCGGTCCGGCCTGTTCATGCTCCCCGCACCAAGCCTATGGTGCGCGTCGCCAGCCTGGCCCGGCCTGTTCCTGCTCCCCGCACCAAGTCAGTGGTGCGCGTCGCCAGCCCGGCCCGGTCCATTCCTGCTCTCCGCACCAAGTCAGTGGTGCGCTTCGTCAGCCCGGTCCGGCCCGCTCCTGCTCCCCGCACCAAGCCTATGGTGCACGTCGCCAGCCCGGCTTGGCCTGTTCCTGCTCCCCACACCAAGCCAGTGGTGTGCGTCGTCAGTCCGGCACAGCCCATGCCTGTTCCGCCGGTGCCTGGTCCGGTACCGGTCAGCTGCTCCACGCCGGAGCTAGAGCAATCCGCTCCACCAGTGTTCAGTCCTGCTCCGGCCAGCAGGGCCAGACCGGACCAGGGGTACTGTGGGGGGATAGAGAGGGAGGGGGGATCATGCCCAGAGCCGGATCCACCGCCAAGGCGGAGTGCCCACCCGGTCCCTCCCCTGTGGTGTTCTGTTGGCGCGGTGGGAGTCCGCGCCTTTGGGGGGGGGTACTGTCACGCCCTGGCTCTGGGGACGCTTGTATGTTGAGCCAGGGTGTGAGTGTTCTTTATGTTGTTCTAGTTTTGTGTTTCTAGGGTATAGTTCTTGTATTGTGTTTCTATGTTGGCCAGAGTGGTTCTCAATCAGAGGCAACGAGTGTCAGCTGTTGCTGGTTGTCTCTGATTGGGAACCATATTTAAACAGTGTCATGAGCCCTCTCACTCCACCGGGTTACCACCTTAATTTGTTTCCACTATCTTCCACTCTGCTCACCACTCTCTCTCTACTCAGCCTAACTAGCTCCACCTGTCCCTGCTCTGCTCGGCTCTAATTACTCTGCCAGCTGCGCTGCATTACCCACTAACCTCTCCCAGTATTTAAGGCCCTGTCTTTCAGCTCTCCGGTGTCAGATCGTCTGCAAAGCTCACACCCGGAACCTGTTTGCTCGCGCTTCTGGCTCACCCTGGTTTTGTGACTCCGGACCTGCCTGTTTTTTGGATACTCTTCTGCCTCAGGAGATCCAGACCTGCTTCTGCCATTACGACTCCTGACTACTCTTCAATCCCGGTAACTCTGACCAGCCTTCTGCCTTGCTACTACGTATATTGGATTTCCCCTGAACTGTACTGCTGCCTTGTTTCATTCCGCCCTGTTGTGTCTGTGTCTCCCCCCCCCCAGGACTTCTGGACCACCCACCACCGGCTTCATAGGACGCATCGCTGCCACTGGGGGGGGCACAGACCCAGCACATTGGACGGGATCCCTGTTACCCCTGGAGCCTTCATTCACTCCCTACTTCCCTTTTCCCTTAAGTTTAATAAACTTTCTGGTGTGACGCAATTGTGGTCCTCTGGTCGTCTGTCTGAATCGTGACAGTACGATCTGACCATTATGGACTCAGCGCACACTTTCCCCGACATGGAAACCGATGAGCATGAGCAGCAGTTCCAGCAGCAGCAACAACAACTCGCCATGATCTTTCAACTCCTCACCAACCTTACCCCAGCCAGTCTGCCCACCAGCCCTGCCCCCGAGTTACCTGCCCCGGTCATTGCAGCCGCTGCTCCGGAACCCAAGATTGGAAACCCCGAGCGGTTCAACGGCGATTCAACCCAGGTCCGGCCATTCCTGACTAGCTGCCGACTTCAGTTCTCCTTGCAGCCAAGGACCTTCGCCACGGAGGGGGCTAAAGTTGGGTATGCCATCACTCACCTGACGGGCCGAGCTCGACTCTGGGGAACAGCAGAGTTCGAACGTCAAACCCCCGCATGTGCAACCTTCGACCTGTTTGCTGAGGAGATGCTGAAGGTGTTTGACCTGGATTCACCCACCGCAGAGGCGTCTCGTGAACTGTTCAGTATTCGACAAGGCAGACGTACAGTCGCAGACCATTCCATCGACTTCCGAACCCTGGCTAGACGAAGTTCTTGGAACACACCATCGTTGGTGGACGCGTTCTTCCATAGTTTGGCTGACTATATCAAGGACGAGTTGGTCTCCCATGAACTGCCTTCCACTCTTGATGAAGCCATCGCACTGACTGTCAGGATCGACAGAAGGATACAGACCCGTCGTCGTGAGAGGGGGCGCCAAGGTCCACCTACTACCGGCATTCGGAGAGATCCGACTGGGCTCCTGTCATCTACTGCCACTCACCCAGGTCAGCTTGATCAGTCTGAGCCTATGGAGATTGGGCGAGCCTCTCTCACTCCTGCAGAGCGCCAGCGCCGCTTCACCTCAAACCTCTGCCTCTATTGTGGAGGTGATGGACATCGTGTGGTAACCTGCCCTTTAAAGGGCCGAAGCTCACCGGGCATAGGGGGAGTCCGGTTGAGTTCAATGACCATCCAGTCCTCCGACCGCAAACCCCTGCTGCAAGTTCACCTCCGCCTCTCTGACTCAACTCACACCCTGGCTGCTCTGGTGGATTCTGGCGCCGAAGCCAACATAATGGACATCAAGCTGGCACGCCAACTGGGACTGGAGAACCTCCGTTTGACACCTCCTATTCCTGCCCGGGCACTGGACGGACACTTACTCGGATCGGTCACTCATGTCACGGCTCCGGTCTCGATGGGTCTGTCCGGAAACCATCAAGAAACTATCCAGTTTCACCTGCTCCCCTCTCCAGGCCAACCCCTCATCCTGGGTTACCCATGGCTCCGCCGGCACAACCCTCAGCTCGACTGGGTGACCGGGGTGATCAGGGGGTGGGGAGAGGACTGCCACCGAACCTGCCTGCTTGCTGCCGCACTACCCCCTCGGCCAGTACCTACTAACTCCGCTCCTGACCTCTCCAATGTCCCAGAATGCTACCATGGTCTCAGAGAGGTGTTTAACAAAGCAAGAGCCACATCTCTGCCCCCTCACCGACCGTACGACTGTGCCATCGACCTCCTCCCTGGAACAGCTCCTCCAAGGGGTCGTCTTTATTCGTTGTCTGCTCCTGAAAGAAAGTCCATGGAGGACTACATCAATGGCTCTCTGTCCGCAGGATTAATCCGTTCATCTTCATCTCCTGCTGGTGCTGGCTTCTTCTTTGTGGGGAAGAAGGACGGATCTCTTCGCCCCTGCATCGACTACAGGGGACTCAACGACATCACAGTGAAAAACCGTTACCCTCTGCCTCTGCTCACCTCTGCTTTTGAGTTGCTCCAGGGAGCCACTGTTTTTACCAAGTTGGATCTCAGAAACGCTTACCACCTAGTGCGGATCCGGGAGGGAGATGAATGGAAAACCGCATTCAATACACCAACAGGCCACTACGAGTATCTGGTTATGCCTTTTGGCCTCACCAATGCTCCTGCTGTGTTCCAGGCTCTAGTGAATGATGTCCTGCGGGACATGTTAAACAAGTTTGTCTTCGTTTACCTGGATGACATCTTAATCTACTCCAGAGACCTGTCTGAACACACCCGCCATGTCCAGCAAGTCCTTCATCGTCTTCTGGAGAATTCCCTCTACGCCAAGGCAGAGAAATGTGAGTTTCACGTCAAGACAGTGGCCTTCCTGGGGTACATAGTGGCAGAGGGAAGTATCCAAATGGATCCTGCCAAAGTATCAGCAGTCACTTCATGGCCAGTTCCGGAGAACAGAAAGAAGCTGCAACAGTTTCTGGGGTTTGCTAACTTCTATAGGAAGTTTATCCGGAACTACAGTACCGTTGCTGCCCCTCTCACTGCTCTAACCAGCACCAAGCAACCCTTCACCTGGACCCCAGCAGCCGACAAAGCCTTCAGTACCCTCAAGGTGAGGTTCACCTCCGCTCCCATCCTCCAGATGCCTGATGTGGACCGGCAATTCATTGTGGAGGTGGACGCCTCGGATGTGGGAGTTGGTGCTGTGATTTCTCAGTGGGCTGCGGAGGATAGGAAGCTCCATCCCTGTGCCTTTTTCTCACGTCGGTTGTCCCCCTCTGAGTGCAATTACGACATAGGGAACCGTGAGCTGCTGGCTGTGAAGCTTGCCTTGGAGGAGTGGCGTCACTGGCTGGAGGGGTCCACCATTCCATTTCTCGTTTGGACCGATCATAAGAACTTGGAGTACATCCGCACGGCCAAACGGTTGAACTCCAGGCAGTCCCGCTGGGCCCTGTTCTTCACCAGGTTTAATTTCACTCTGTCATACCGGCCTGGATCACGCAACACCAAGCCAGACGCCCTCTCCCGTCAATTCCAGAAGGATGACACCCCCTCCAAGGACCCTGTGTCGATTCTGCCAAGTCCCTGCATCGTTGCAGCTCTGACCTGGGCTGTTGAGGAACAGGTGCTGGAGGCTCTCCGTAACCAGCCAGGTCCCAGCACCTGCCCAGCTGACCGCCTTTTTGTCCCCGAAGACCTGAGGTCCCAGGTCGTTCAGTGGGGACATGACTCCCGCCTAGCTTGTCACCCTGGCTCCACCCGCACTTACAACCTGCTCGCCCAGAGGTTCTGGTGGCCCTCTCTGAGGAAGGATGTACGGGAATTCGTCCAAGCCTGCCCCATCTGCAACCAACACAAGTCGTCCTGCCAGCCCCCAGCCGGATTGCTGCAGCCCCTGCCTGTGCCCAGACGTCCCTGGTCTCACATCGCCCTTGACTTTGTCACGGGGCTGCCCCCTTCAAGGGGCATGACCGTCATTCTCACCATCGTTGACCGTTTCAGCAAGATGGCACACTTCATTCCCCTCCCCAAGCTCCCAACCGCCAAGGAGACCGCCCAGGTGGTCCTGGAACACGTCTTCCGGATCCACGGACTGCCAAGGGATGTAGTTTCTGACCGTGGTCCACAATTCTCCTCCGCTTTTTGGAAGGAGTTCTGTCACCTGCTGGGAGCCACAGTCAGTCTGACTTCCGGATTCCATCCCCAATCCAATGGGCAGTCAGAGCGGGCTAATCAGGAGCTCGAGAAGGCACTGCGATGCATGACTTCACGCAACCCCCACTCCTGGTCGCAGCAATTGACATGGGTGGAGTACGCACACAATTCTCTGACCTGCTCTGCCATCGGTATGTCCCCTTTCCAATGTGTTTATGGATACCAGCCTCCTCTATTTGCCAGCCAGGAAGAGGAGGTTACTTGCCCATCTGCACTTGCTTTTGCCCGTCGATGTCGCCGCACCTGGTCACAAGCCCGAGCCACACTCCTCAGATCCGTTGCCAGCTACACTACCGGGGCCAACCGTCGGAGAGTTCCTGCTCCCACCTACCATGTTGGTCAAAGGGTGTGGTTGTCATCGAAGAACCTGCCACTCAGGGTGGAGTCGCAGAAGCTGGCACCTCGGTTCATTGGCCCATTCCCTATCATAAGAGTGATTAGCCCAACTGCTGTCCGGCTCCAACTGCCTAATTCCCTGAGGGTGCACCCCACTTTCCATGTGTCTAAGATTAAGCCCATCCATGAGAGTCCGCTGGTCCCTGCGGCGCCTGGTCCTCCTCCTCCACGGCTCGTCGATGGTGGTCTGGTTTACACCGTCCGCCGCCTGCTTCGGTCCAGACGGAGGGGTAGGGGTCTCCAGTACCTCATTGACTGGGAGGGCTATGGACCTGAGGAAAGGACCTGGGTGCCAGCTAGTCGGATTGTGGATAGGACTCTCATCACCGCTTTCCACCAACGGCATCCTGATCAACCTGCAATCCGTAGGGGCCGCCCCAGAGGGGTCCCTAACCGTCCTGCCCGCTCGGCTTCCTGTCCTGTGCCTGATCCTGTCTCGGGACCTGTCCCATCTCCCGACCACGGCCCTCCGGCTTCCTCCGAGGATGAGGACGTTCACTCGGACCGTTCGGAGGAGTTCTAGCCCTCCTCCGGCTCCCCTCCTCCCGCCCGGCGTGGTGTTGCTCTTGGGACTTCTGGGGCCGTCCCTTGGGGGGGGGGTTCTGTCATGAGCCCTCTCACTCCACCGGGTTACCACCTTAATTTGTTTCCACTATCTTCCACTCTGCTCACCACTCTCTCTCTACTCAGCCTAACTAGCTCCACCTGTCCCTGCTCTGCTCGGCTCTAATTACTCTGCCAGCTGCGCTGCATTACCCACTAACCTCTCCCAGTATTTAAGGCCCTGTCTTTCAGCTCTCCGGTGTCAGATCGTCTGCAAAGCTCACACCCGGAACCTGTTTGCTCGCGCTTCTGGCTCACCCTGGTTTTGTGACTCCGGACCTGCCTGTTTTTTGGATACTCTTCTGCCTCAGGAGATCCAGACCTGCTTCTGCCATTACGACTCCTGACTACTCTTCAATCCCGGTAACTCTGACCAGCCTTCTGCCTTGCTACTACGTATATTGGATTTCCCCTGAACTGTACTGCTGCCTTGTTTCATTCCGCCCTGTTGTGTCTGTGTCTCCCCCCCCCCAGGACTTCTGGACCACCCACCACCGGCTTCATAGGACGCATCGCTGCCACTGGGGGGGGCACAGACCCAGCACATTGGACGGGATCCCTGTTACCCCTGGAGCCTTCATTCACTCCCTACTTCCCTTTTCCCTTAAGTTTAATAAACTTTCTGGTGTGACGCAATTGTGGTCCTCTGGTCGTCTGTCTGAATCGTGACAAACAGTCTGTTTTTTCACAGTGTTTGTGGGATCTTGTTCCGTGTTGGTTTGTGTATGACGTCACGTTATCGTTTTGTTGTTTTGTTCGTGTGATCATTATTTAATAAATATGTTCGCCAATAACGCTGCGCATTGGTCCTCTGTTCCCGACGATCGTGACACTTTGTTGCGAAATAGGAAGCAGATTCTAGATCTAACTTTTGATTGAAGATGCTTAATGTGAGTCTGGAAGGAGAGTTTACAGTCTAACCAGACACCTAGGTATTTGTAGTTGTCCACATACTCTAGGTCAGACCCGCCAAGAGTAGTGATTCTAGTCGGGTGGGCGGGTGCAAGCAGTGTTCGGTTGAAGAGCATGTATTTAGTTTTACTAGCGTTTAAGAGCAGTTGGAGGCTACGGAAGGAGTGATGTATGGTGTTGAAGCTCGTTTGGAGGTTTGTTAACGCAGTGTCCAATGAAGGGCCAGATGTATACAAAATGGTGTCGTCCGCATAGAGGTGGATCCGAGCGTCACCAGCAGCAAGAGTGACATCATTGATATACACAGAGAATAGAATCAGCCCGAGAATTGAACCCTGTGGCACCCCCATAGAGACAGCCAGAGGCCTAGACAACAGGCCCTCCAATTTGAAACATTGAACTCTATCTGAGAAGTAGTTGGTGAACCAGGCGAGGCAGTTATTAGAGAAACCAAGGCTATTTAGTCTGCCAATAAGAATGCGGTGGTTGACAGAGTCGAAAGCCTTGGCCAGGTCGATGAAGACGGCTGCGCAGTACTGTCTTTTATCGATCGCGGTTATAATATTGTTTAGGACCTTGAGCGTGGCTGAGGTGCACCCATGACCAGCTCGGAAACCGGATTGCATAGCGGAGAAGGTACGGTGGGATTCGAAATGGTCGGTGATCTGTTTGTTAACTTGGCTTTCAAATACTTTCGAAAGGCAGGGCAGGATGGATATAGGTCTGTAACAGTTTGGATCTAGAGTTTAACCCTTCTGAAGAGGGGGATGACCGCGGCAGCTTTCCAATCTCTGGGGATCTCAGACGTTACGAAAGAGAGGTTGAACAGGCTAATAATAGGGGTTGCGACAATTTCGGCGGCTAATTTTAGAAAGAAAGGGTCCAGATTGTCTAGCCCAGCTGATTTGTAGGGGTCCAGATTTTTCAGCTCTTTCAGAACATCAGCTGTCTGAATTTGTGTAAAGGAGAAGCTGGGGGGGGGGGGGGGGCATGGACAAGTTGCAGCGGAGGGTGCATAGCTGGTGGCCGGGGTAGTGGTAGCCAGGTGGAAAGCATGGCCAACCGTAGCAAAATGCTTGTTGAAATTCTCGATTATTGTAGATTTATCAGTGGTGACAGTGTTTCCTAGCCTCAGTGTGCAGTGGGCAGTTGGGAAGAGGTGCTCTTATTTTCCATGGACTTTACAGTGTCCCAAAACTTTTTGGAGTTAGTGCTACAGGATGCAAATTTCTGTTTGAAAAAGCTAGCCTTTGCTTTCCTTCATTCAGGAGGGCGAGGGTCAGAGACAGCCAAATCTACCCACAAATCTCTCCCCCTACCATGGGATCAGAGTCAGGGCCAAGAGGGGCTGCATGGAGAAGCATGGGGGAAGTATGGGGAGGTGATGGGGGCTCATGGGTGGGCAGTGATGGGACTGAGAGATGGAACTCAGACAAAGCCAATCAATATGCCTGCCTTTCTGTAGCCATACTGCGGAGAGGAACAGAATGTGGAGGTCGACCTGTTATTTTCTGATAAAACTGATTGGAGATTTTCCATTCAGTTTTCAATCAGAGTTTAATCAGATTTCATGATTAAGTAGGGACACCGAGGGTCAATGTAATTTCCCTGGTGATTTCATGGCTCAGGTTGTGGACTTTCTATATTACATTTTTTAATTATCTTGGAATATATTTTTTATGTGGGCGGTCTATTATTTGTTTATTTAGCAATTAGCTTTCTTTGTTTTGGTTGAATGTACAGTTAACTTACCACATGCATAGTACACTTTCTGCATTAGTACTTTTTCTGAATCACAATTTACAATTCATAACTATATCCTTCTCACTCACCAAGCTGTATTGAAAAGGTCACATGGGACAGGTCTTTGACTACAGTAGGCTCTAAGATTCCAGCACATGCTGCTCTTTTCCCCTCATCGTTTCCTCTGGCCACACTACCTGATTGAGACCCCTCTCCTGGTGACATCACCTCCTGAATGGCTGTGGCTGATGGGAAAGGTTCCCCTGTGGGCATAGAACAAAGTGAGCCAAGTCAGTCTTCCATCCCTTGGCTCTGGGAGTTGCAGTTGGATGGGGAGAGTAGATAGCAGCTGCCTGGACACATGGCACTTTAACTCCATTCTGGGGAAGAGGGGGATGAGGGAGATAGAGAAAGAGAGGGAATGCGAGAGAAAGAGAGGGTGAAGCAAGCCCTCAGGTCTACTCCACTGAGGTTTCATCTGATATAGGCTACAACAGTTTACTCACCCAGATACAGGCTTTTGAGAGCATCCACTAGTTGTGATACAGCACTGTTAACACCCTTTCTGACTAGAGAGGTACACACAGTCTCCACTCTAAATCAAATACATATCTGGATTGGCATTGCATTCCCTCCAGGCACGGAAAGGAAGCAGATGTTTGTGTGTGTGTGCGTGTGTGTGCATGACCATATGTGCACGCATGTGTGCATGTGATGAATGAATGTGTTAGTATGTAGACCGATGCATGGATATTTGCATACAGTGTGGATGCAATGTTAGTTCTATGAGTTTCCTGAAGATAAATGCACTACAGCTCTCTAGTTTCTCAGTGTGCCTGCCAGGGAGGGAGCTGCTTCCCCTGTGCCCAGATGGTGGTTACAGAACTGAACAGGTGCACAATGGGTTGGCCTAGTGTGTTGTTGTTTTTGCCCTGCAGTTTATCCCTGGGGTACGGCTTATTATGCTTTATAATGGAATAACAGATGAGGCAGAATGATTTACAAAACTGGCAAAGTATCCACTGGTTGATGTAGATTGATAAGGGACCTACAGTGGTTCTTCAGATGAAACTCACTGGCAAGAGCTGTCTTTAGTTTCAGAGCCTCTTCAGCAGAGCATAATGAGATGGGTAATCTGATGTCAGTTGTACAACACTTTGATGCTACACATCGTTTTGATCCACTCATCCCTATTCACTATTGAATACATGGATAATGGCTTTCAGCATGTCGATGATAGCCACTGAGAAAAAAAAGGATGTATGCATTGTGGCTCAGTTTTGAAGTAGCGACTTGGTTACATATTCATTTCTGCCAGATGGTTTTAACTCTATGTAATTTGTTAATTTATTTATTCTTAATTGGTTCTAAAGGATGTTGAAAAATGCCGTGCTGTAAGCCTTGAGTTTGTGGCCAGTAATGCACCATATGAGTAGGTGGTAATCTGTGAGGGAGGGAGAGGGGGAGGGGGAGAGAGAGAGGGAGAAAGAGAGAGATGTAATGCAGATGGCTTGAGGAAAATAAAGCTGAAGGGAGCGCAAAAGTGAGTGATGAAGGGAGGGAGAGAAAGACATTGACAAAAAAAGAGAGAGATTGAGAGGGATTTGAATCCTCGGGCTCTCAGCCTTTCTCCTCCCTGTGGAATGACTTCAGACTAAAACATCAGGGATTTGTAGGGTCTTACGATGAATGAAAACCACATCTCCCTCATGGATACATTGTGAATTTACATGGCCGTTGTTATAATGGAAGACAATGCTAAACGATAACTTTTCATACCAGACTAATTTTACATTTTAATAGTCAATAATAATTATTGGCCCAGATCTTTTCATTTACAGCTACGATCATCATTCTTTGCTTACTAACTTTTGTGTCTATTATTTCCTATGTTTCCAATTTTATCCACCTCTCCATGGTGTGATTTATGGCCACCCAGCAGTGCATTAGTTATCATTTGAGAGGGGTTTGTTTTTCCTCATGAAGATAGAATTTTTAATGTTGTGATGAATAACCCTCTCTGCTCTTATATACTGTATCATACAGTAGGCACAGGGAATGGCGTGCAGGGTGTAGCGTCAAAATACCGTGACTGTGCTTTATGGTGTCTGGCTGCAGTAGAGGATGGATGGACTTAAGGTCGTCACGATTTTTCAGATTCTCACCGGGTTCTTTCCGTTGACCACTACGGTGAAGAATTGTCAGTTAATCTTGGAATATGTCAGCTCTATCATTCTATGGCTCATACACAGTGACTGTATGTGTATGGATTAAGTTTGCTATTCACTCTCAGCTTGGCTGCCAGAGAGTCTTTGATGTGTCTGTGAAGGCATGAAATGGTACAAACCATGGAGCAATGGATGTGTCACAGTGAATTTGCATGAGCAGGCTTTGAGGGGAATGCTATGGCTTGGAAATGGAGATGGGGCGAGTTAGGCTAACAACCTTATCGCATTGGCATGTGTAAACCCTAGGGCTGTGGCACTGACTCACTCTTACTAGAACACTGGCATGTTAAAACCACTGCTTGGCTCGGTGTCAGTGCTGTGTGTGTTTTTTTTTAATATTTGTATTTATTTTAAAACAATTTTGGGAGGTAGATCAGCTTTAATATTGCATATAGATTGTAACTTCCATCAATGTAATTGTCTGCATCACTTCCAATCCCCATGTTTTTTTCTTCTATCAAATACATACATATACATATGCATACATACACTTTTCAGATCACCCAGTAGTGCTATCTGCAGGGTTAGCTCCAGGTAAATATTGCAATCCTTCAGCCATTCCTGAACATGTGACCAAAAACAAGCTACAAATGGACAGTACCAAAACAAATGATCTAATGATTCTGTCTCTTCATAGCAAAATCTGCAGAACTGGGAAGATTGTATCTCCCATATAAATAACATTCTATTGGTAGCAAGAATTTTGTATAATAATTTAAATTAAAATATTATATGTTTTGAATCCGGCGTCATTTTGCGTATCAGTTCATAAACACTATGCCATGGAATCGGTACGTCAAAAATCTCTTCCCAACTATTTTGCAATTTATATGGGACGGCTGTCAATCCTTTGGTCCTTAAATGAAACTGGTATACTTTTTTATTTATCACAATTTTCTTTAACCAATTATGTTCTTTAATGCAGGGCCGACAGACAAGTTCCTTACTTTTTCCCGCTTCCACTTTCCTCTTCCATTTTTGCGGTAATGCTGCAATTATTTGGTTGTCATTTTGGGTAGAACAGACATTTCCATATGTTTTTGTTAGCTGCATGTGCTACATAACTCCACCAGTCCTACCTATGATATCATTTACGAAGATTATACCTTTTTTATTTATTTTTTATTCTAAACATACTGGCTTTTTATCAATTGATATTTTTGTGTGTTTCTGTAAGTGTCTGTGTGCTTGTATACAGTCGTGGTCAAAAGTTTTGAGAATGACACAAATATTACTTTTCACAAAGTCTGCTGCCTCAGTTTTTATGATGGTAATTTGCATATACTCCAGAATGTTATGAAGAGTGTTCAGATGAATTGCAATTAATTGCAAAGTCCCTCTTTGCCATGAAAATGAACTTAATCCCCAAAAAACATTTCCACTGCATTTCAGCCCTGTCACAAAAGGACCAGCTGACATCATGTCATTGATTCTCTCGTTAACACGGGTGAGAGTGTTGATGAGGACAAGGCTGGAGATCCCTCTGTCTTGCTGATTGAGTTAGAATAACAGACTGGAACCTTTAAAAGGAGGGTGGTGCTTAAAATCATTGTTCTTCCTCTGTTAACCATGGTTACCTGCAAGGAAACATGTACCGTCATCATTGCTTTGCACAGGCAAGGATATTGCTGCTAGTAAGATTGCACCTAAATCAACCATTTATCGGATCATCAACAACTTCAAGGAGAGAGGTTCAATTGTTGTGAACAAGGCTTCAGGGCGCCCAAGAAAGTCCAGCAAGCGCCAGGACCGTCTCCTAAAGTTGATTCAGCTGCGGGATCGGGGCACCACCAGTGCAGAGCTTGCTCAGGAATGGCAGAAGGCAGGTGTGAGTGCATCTGCACGCACAGTGAGGCGAAGACTTTTGGAGGATGGCCTGGTGTCAAGAAGGGCAGCGAGGAAGACACTTCTCTCCAGGAAGAAAATCAGGGACAGACTGATATTCTGCAAAAGGTTCAGGGATTGGACTGCTGAGGACTGGGGTAAAGTCATTTTCTCTGATGAATCCCCTTTCCGATTGTTTGGGGCATCCGGAAAAAAGCTTGTCCGGAGAAGACAAGGTGAGCGCTACCATCAGTCCTGTGTCATGCCAACAGTAAAGCATCCTGAGACCATTCATGTGTGGGGTTGCTTCTCAGCCAAGGGAGTGGGCTCACTCACAATTTTGCCTAAGAACACAGCCATGAATAAAGAATGGTACCAACACATCCTCCGAGAGCAACTTCTCCCAACCATCCAAGAACAGTTTGAGATGACCAATGCTTTTCCAGCATGATGGAGCACCTTGCCATAAGGCAAAAGTGATAACTAAGTGGCTCGTGGAACAAAACATTAACATTTTGGGTCCATGGCCAGGAAACTCCCCAGACCTTAATCCCATTGAGAACTTGTGGTCAATCCTCAAGAGGCGGGTGGACAAACAAAAACCCACAAATTCTGACAAACTCCAAGCATTGATTATGTAAGAATGGGCTGCCATCAGTCAGGATGTGGCCCAGAAGTTAATTGACAGCATGTCAGATCGGATTGCAGAGGTCTTGAAAAAGAAGGGTCAACACTGCAAATATTGACTCTTTGCATAAACTTAATGTAATTATCAATAAAAGCCTTTGACACTTATGGAATGCTTGTAATTATACTTCAGTATATCATAGTAACATCTGACAAAAATATCTAAAAACACTGAATCAGCAAACTTGTGAAGACCAATACTTGTGTAATTCTCAAAACTTTTGACCACGACTTTATGTGTTTATGTCTGTGTCTCACTCTCTCTCTCTCCCTCTTTCTTCCAGGGAGGCCTGATCGCTCTCCTCCTGCTCATCCTCCTCTTCACCCTGGTGCTGTACACCCGTCACCGCTGGTGCAAGCGTCGGCGCGTCCCCCAGAAGAGTGCCAGCACTGAGGCCACCCATGAGATCCACTACATCCCCTCTGTGCTGCTTGGGCCCCAGGGTAGGGACAGCTTCCGGGGGTCCCGCCAGCTACAGCACAGCTCTGTCATTGGCATGCCCATCCGGGAGACCCCAATCCTGGATGACTACGACTGTGATGAGGACGATCAGATGGGTCACACACACACCTCCACACCCAACCAGGTCCACAACCAGCTGAGCGATGGGAAAGTCCAGGGCCTGGAGGAGTATGGTCCCAGCCAAGGGACACATACCCACAACCAGCACACTGACAGCCTGAGGAAGGGGAAAGACACCCTCCAACACAGTCTGGATAAAAGAGGTGGGCACCAATTTAGTATGTGACAGTCCACTGTAGTCCACTAACTAGACTAGAGAAAAGTCACAGCATTGTTGAGACAATGAGAATATCATACATTTCTGTTAAATATTTTAATTGAAAAGCACCACTTTTGGTGACAAATCCTCCACCTATGAAATCCCTATTCATTCCTTTACTTGGTTGCACAGCCTTTGTCCAAAGTAATTGCTGACAGGCACTTCTTGTAGCCATCAAACGCTTGCTGCAACTTTCAACTAGAAGTTTGTCCCACACTTCACCTGCAAACTGCTCCAATTTTGCAATATTTGAGGGTTGCCCCCCACCAACTGCTGTTTCAAGAATATATGTATTATTATTATTATTATTATTATTATTATTATTATTATTATTATAGATCTCGTCATATTTTTTTGATGAGATTCAGATCTGGACTCAATAGTTGCCACTCGAGCAGTCTAGCGTTTCTTCTTGAACCATTCCTTGGTGTTTTTTTATGTGTTTTGGGTCAATGGAAGACCCACAACCTTCAACGGAGACCCAGTTTTTGGACACTGGGTTGAACATTTGACTCCAAAACACCTTGATAATCTGCTGATAAATGATGTCTTGCACACGTTCAAGGCCCATTATAGAACCTCCCCCGTTTAATTGTAGGGAGGGTGTTATTTTCTTTGAAGGCTTCATTTAGTTGTTGGTAAACATTAGACCTGATTTATATTCCCAAGAGCTCTTTCATTGATCCACAGAACATTTCCCCCACAATGTAATATTGTTTAGGTGGGTTTTAGCAAACTAAGTTGAATCAAAGTTTCTTGTGTATCTTTCAGCAGTGGGGTCTTCCTATGTTTACCAATGACCAAATTAAGCATTTAAAGAAAATAACACATGGGGGAGGTTTGAGAATGCTGTGAAGTTGCTTTGCTGCCTCTGGTACTGGTGGCCTTGAACATGTGTAAGGCATCATGAAATCATCAGATTATCAAGGTTTTTGGAGGCAGGTTGGCATTTATTGACATGAATCTTGTCCTGGAGGCAGCTCTGCTGAGTGGTCACTAGCTGGGACAGCCACAAAGTCATAAAATCTGATTTTAAACCTCACCCTAACCTTGACTGTAATCTTAACCACACTGCTAAACCCAATGCCTAACTTTATCATTAAATTAAGACCAAAAAGCAACAAACAAAAAAAATCAATTTTGACTTTGCAGCTGGCCCATCTAGCGGAAATCGGTCAGTTATGCCTCCAGTGCAAGATTCATGACAATAAACATCAACCTGCTGGGTCTCTGTCAAAGGTTTTAGGTCTTCCAGCAGGACAACAACCCCAAACACATCAAAAAGCATCCAGGAATTGTTTCATGAAGAAACGCTAGACTGTTCTGGAGTGGCCAGCATTGAGTCCAAATCTGAATCCCATCGAAAACCTATGGCGAGATCTGAAAACAATAGTTGGTTGAGGGTCCCCCTCAAACATTGTACATTTGGAGCAGTTTGTAGCTGAAGAGTGGGCCAACTTCCAGTAGAAATGTGCAGCAAGCTCATTGATGGCTACAAAAAGTGTTTGTTATCTTGGCCAAAAGTCTGTGAAACCAACTATTAGCTCCTGGTTGCTATATTTTGTCCATGCCATTTGTTTTTCTTCTCTACATCATTTTTTAAAACTTAAGATAAAAACCAGAAACATTTGTCCAGCAATGTTGAAAATCGAAAAAATATTTTTTTTCAATTTCTACTTATTTTAGAAGAAATAAGGAGTATTTTTTTTAAAGTGCAAGGGTGCCAGTATACACTGAGTGTACAAGACATTAAGGACACCTGCTCTTTCCATGACATAGACTGACCAGGTGAATCCAGGTGAAAGCTATAATCCCTTATTGATGTCACTTGTTAAATCCACTTCAATCAGTGTAATGTCCTGTGTGGCTCAGTTGGTAGAAGATGGCACAGGGTTGTGGGTTTGATGCCTACGGGGGACCAGTACGGATGAAAATGTATGCACTCACTACTATAAGTCGCTCAGGATAAGAGAGTCTGGTAAAATGTAAATGTATGAAGGGGAGGAGATTTTTAAGCCTCGAGACATGGATTGTGTATGAGTGCCATTCAGAGGGTGAATGGGCAAGACAAAAGATTTAAGTACCTTTGAACGTGTAATGGTAGTAGGTGCCAGTTGCACTGGTTTGTGTCAAGAACTGCAACGCTGCAGGGTTTTTCACAGTTCCCCTTGTGTATCAAGAGTGGTCCACCACCCAAAGGACATCCAGCCGTCCAAGTTGACACAACTGTGGGAAGCATTGGAGTCAACATGGGCCAGCATATCTGTGGAACTCTTTCGACACCTTGTAGAGTCCATGCCCCGATGGGGGGTAGGGGCACTGTATGTTACACTTAAACTATTCTACACACAACAGATTTTGCCTAATCACTGTTACTATTTTATGACTCAGATAGGATTACCTCAAAAAGTAGAAATCTACCAAAAGTAATATGTGTTTTCCTTTAAAACTCCATCTCCATCCTCTTGGTAAATGCCATGTTAGAAAATGTATCCTGGGTGAATATGTAATCCATAGTTTTTTTTATAGAATAAAGTGTAGAAAATAGATGAGGAAATTGTGTCATCTGAGTGTCATCTGAAAAAAAGCCTAAAAGTATCCGCAGTTAATTCTGGTTGTGGATTAAATGTGACTGCAGGTCACTCTAATAGCCATAGATGACACTATCTGCGTTGAACCCCAAACTGCACCTCAGAAAAGTTTAGCTATAATAATGGAGGGATGGCAGATTGCAACGGTGGCTTTTTAGTCTGAACGCTATTCATGTCATGTTAAATTATGCATGGCAAAGTTTAACATCTTGTTTCCTGGGGCTGCCCTCCTGTCTCTACTTGTATTTATCATTCAGCAAAAAGCAATGTAGCCAAACTCCACTTCCTGAACCCACAACAGGGATCAGGACACAGCCATACTTTAATTGAATGTTGTTTATTTATGTGATACATTTTCTTTTGGGAAAGGAACCTTGCATTATTCAGCTGTAGCGGAAAGGGTAACACTTTAGTGATCCAAGTTTTCAATGGAGGGAGGCGTTCTCTGTCAAGCCAACAGCAGTAGGGCCAGATTGCTGTACATAAGAGGGTCAAGTGTAATGCCACTGAAAATGTGCCTGGATTTTTCTTTATTTTAAAGAGCAGCAGCATGTTTTCAAATGGCTTCAATGTTTGGCTTGATTGAATAATTTAAGTACTGATATGAAGAATCACAGAAAAATATTAGTTGTATGAAGAAATCATTGCATATGCTGACATTCAAATTATAAAAGAGCTTATTTTCTCTCATGAAAGTGTTTTGAAAGTGCAATGTTAGCTTTTGGAATGTCCTTGGTCTAGTATAACACTATGATACACTATACAGTGCATTCGGAAAGTATTCAGACCCCTTAACTTTTTCCACATTTTGTTACGTTACAGCCTTATTTGAAAATGTATTTAAGAAAAAACAAATATTTACATAAGTATTCAGACCCTTTACGCAGTACTTTGTTGAAGCACCTTTGGCAGCGATTACAGCCTCGAGTATTCTTGTGTATAACGCAACAAGCTTGGCACAAATATATTTGGGGAGTTTCTCCCATTCTTCTCTGCAGATACTCTCAAGCTCTTTCAGGTTGGATGGGGAGCGTCGCTGCACAGCTATTTTCAGGTCTCTCCAGTGATGTTTGATCGGGTTCAAGTCCGGGTTCTGGCTGGGCCACTCAATGACATTCAGAGACTTGTCCCGAAGCCACTCCTGCGTTGTCTTGGCTGTGTGCTTAGGGTCATTGTCCTGTTGGAAGGTGAACATTGGCCCCAGTCCGAGGTCGTGAGCGCTCTAGAGCAGGGTTTCATCAAGGATCTCTCTGTACTTTGCTCCATTCATCTTTCTCTCGATCCTGACTAGTCTCCCAGTCCCTGCCGCTGAAAAACATCCCCACAGCATGATGCTGCCACCACCATGCTTCACCGTAGGGATGGTGCCAGGTTTCCTCCAGATGTGATGCTTGGCATTCAGGCCAAAGAGTTCAATCTTGGTTTCATCAGACCAGAGAATCTTGTTTCTCATGGTCTGAGAGTCCTTTAGATGCCTTTTGGCAAACTCCAAGCGGGCTGTCATGTGCCTTTTACTGAGGAGCGGCTTCCGTCTGGCCACTCTACCATAAAGTCCTGATTGGTGGAGTGCTGCAGAGATGGTTGTCCTTCTGGAAGGTTCTCCCATCTCCACAGAGGAACTCTGGAGCACTGTCAGAGTGACTATCGGGTTCTTGGTCACCTCCCTGACCAAGGCCCTTTCTGCCCCGATTGCTCAGTTTGGCCGGGCGGCCAGCTCTAGGAAGAGTCTTGGTGGTTCCAAACTTCTTCCATTTAATGATGGAGGCCACTGTGTTCTTGGGGACCTACAATGCTGCAGACATTTTTATTTACCCTTCCCCAGATATGTGCCTTGACACAATCCTGTCTCGGAGCTCTACGGACAAGTCCTTCGACCTCATGGCTTGGTTTTTGCTCTGACATGCACTGTCAACTGTGGGACCTTATATAGACAGGTGTGTGCCTTTCCAAATAATGTCCAATCAATTGAATTGACCACAGGTGGACTCCAATCAAGTTGTAGAAACATCTCAAGGATGATCAATGGAAACAGGATGCACCCAAGCACAATTTCGAGTCTCAGAGAAAAGTGTCTGTAAATAAGAGATTTCAGATTTTTTGTTTGTTTTGCAAACATTTCTATAAACCTGTTTTCACTTTGTCATTATGGGGTCTGAATACTTTCCGAATGCACTGTATAAACAAAAGTATGTGGACACTCCTTCAAATTAGTGGACAAACATTGGCAGCAGAAAGGCCTTACTGAAGAACTCAGTTACTTTCAACGTGGCACCGTCATAGGATGGAACCTTTCAAACAAGTCAGTTCATAAAATTTCTGCCCTGCTAGAGCTGCCCCGGTTAACTGTAAGTGCTGTTATTGTGAAGTGGAAACGTCTAGGAGAAACAACGTCTCAACCGCGACGTGGTAGGGCTCACAAGCTCACAGAACGTGACCGCTGAGTGCTGAAGTGCGTAGCACGTACAAATCATCTGTCCTCGGTTGCAACATTCACTACCGAGTTCCAAACTGCCTCTGGAAGCAACATCAGCACAATATCTGTTCGTAGTGAGCTTCATGAAATGGGTTTCCGTGGCCTAGCAGCTGCACACAAGCCTAAGATCACCATATGCAATGCTAAGCATCGGGTGGAGTTGTGTAAAACTCGCCACCATTGGACTCTGGAGCAGTGGAAACGCGTTCTCTGGAGTGATGAATCACGCTTCACCGTCTGGCAGTCTGACGAACGAATCTGGGTTTGGCGGATGCCAGGAGAACGCTACCTGCCCCAATGCATAGTGTCAACTGTAAAGTTTGGTGGAGGAGGAATAATGGCCAGGGGCTGTTTTTCATGGTTCGGGCTAGGCCCCTTAGTTCCAGTGAAGGGAAATATTAACGTTACAGCATACAATTACATTCTAGACGATTCTGTGCTTCCAACTTTGTGGCAACAGTTTGGGGAAGGCCCTTTCCTGTTTCAGCATGACAATGACCCCATGCACAAAGCGAGGTCAATACAGAAATGGTTTGTCGAGATCGGTGTGGAAGAACTTGACTGGCCTGCACAGAGCCCTGAACTCAACCCCATCGAACACCTTTTGGATGAATTGGAACGCCGACTGCGAGCCAGGCCTAATCGTCCAACATCAGTGCCTGACATCACTAATGCTCTTGTGGCTGAATGGAAGGATGTCCCCACATCTAGTTGAAAGCCTTACCAGTAGAGTGGAGGCTGTTATAGCAGCAAAGGGGTGACTAACTCCATATTAATGCCCATTATTTTGGAAGGAGATGTTCGATGAGCAGGTGTCCACATACTTTTGGTTATTTAGTGTATAATATCACCAACCAGATTTTGCTTAATGATGCTCAGTATATATCTCAAAGTGATACAGACAATCCAGAAGGGGCCTTTGCCTTGAATAAATCATGAAGTGTATCCTCTTGGCACAGGTTCAGCTCCGCGTAAACACATCCACCATACGGCCGGCAAGCTTGCATAAGTAATCGCCTCAATTAATTCAAAGCTGGGGATATTTGCATCATGACCTTGTTTGTGACATTATATACTCTGTGGAAATCAACAGGGGTGTATTTTGTTATTTTTTTCTGCTTTCTTTTTTGGCAGAATTACCTATGAACAAAGATGAACACTTGTTGCATTGTCTAGTACCTTCTTGTTCCAAAAACAAACAAACTCCAGACACTTGAAACCTGCTCTCTGAGAGATTAGCCTTGCCACTCGCCCCATTTTCCCTTCATTCTCCATTTTCTCTATTCGCAGCCAGTAAAATAAAACAAGGTCTTCAAGCTTGGCCCGTTTATAAACTGCAGAAAAATGGAATTAAATCGTGCAACAAGGAGACAGGTTGAAGGTTAATTCAGCTTGACTCCCCTGAAAGAGAGAGAGAGAGAGAGAGAGAGAGAGAGAGAGAGAGAGAGAGAGAGAGAGAGAGAGAGAGAGAGAGAGAGAGAGAGAGGTAGAGCAACGGAAGAGAGGAGAGAGGGAAGAATGCTGGTATCGGCTGCTTTTACAAACATGTCCTTATGTTAATCACTAGCTGTAAGGTATTGTCACCAAACAATGAGGGGAGCAGCTACAGGGCACAGGCCACTAAGGGGAGGTCTGGGACACTGGTTTTAATTTACATCAAAGGCTCTTCATAGGGAGAAAGGTACTTGTTGTCTCCTCCTTGTCATCCTGTGCATAATGGATATCAGAATAGAATATGTGCTAGTTAGTTTAGATTTGGGTGTATAATTTATTTGTAGGGCCATGAGTTTTTCCTGACTAACGTGACCTATGCAGGAAAACCACCAAGCCCTAGATATAGCCCTTAACTGGGGCCTGGAGTTTTATATGGTCATGTCACAAGGTAGGAAAAACTCCTGGCCCTAAATACTGAAGCATCCTTCTCCCATAACACAAGCCTCCAAGCATTTCTAATAATTAGCCATTTACAACAATCATTTATGTGGATGCTTTCACCCACTCTCCCCTACAAAGCCATATATTTTGAATGCAGAGCCGATTAACTCACTCTACCTGTTATCAGCGCGCCTCCCAAAGGTTTCCAAATACCAGGCACTCCTTTATTTGTCTGTCTCAGCTGACAGATTACCTCATTCTCAGCCCACTGAATAACCCTATCTGGAGACATTATGGCGCATGCCTCACAGGTTCCTATGTGTGGCTGAATCTTTACACAGGGCTTCCAAACAAACAAGGCCTGTCATGTGGTTGTTCAGCGGGGCCCTGGTGTACTGGGCACATGGTGGGCAATGGTGTTCCATAAATCAGGTACCACATAACTCAGCACCGTGCCGGGGACCTCACAGCACATGTGACAGCCTCCAGGACCGCAATTACCATCAGCCCCCGCTGGCACCCATCTCGTCACCCCTGCAGTGAGGACCACCCTTTGCTCTTAATGTACTTGTGATGTTTCCGCCACTTACGTTACGTCACCAGCAATTGAAGCCATCCGCTTGGCTACACTGTATTAGATTATTAATTTATAACCATAAATAAGAACCAGAAGATCACAGTTTATTGGGTCTGTGAATTATTGTGACATTGGCAAAACACTTTTCAATTATAATTGTTTTATTCTTGTGTATTTACATTCCCACTCGTATTGAATCATGTTGTTAGCTCTACAGGCTCTGCACCAAGAAAAATATTCATAAAATTCATAATTGACTGTGTGTGCTGAAGAGGATCAAATCAAATAGAATTGTATTTGTCACGTGTGCTGAACACAACAGGTGTAGACTTCACCGTGAAATGCAAACTTACAAGCACTTTCTCAACAATGCCCTTACCAGAGTTAAAAGGCAAGATAATTAGCAAATAAAAATAGAAAATAGTAACACAATAAATAACAATAGCGAAGCTATACACAGGGAGTAGCAGTACTGAGTCAATGTGCAGGGGTATGGGGTAATTGAGGTAATATGTACAGTACCAGTCAAAAGTTTGGACACACCTACTCATTCAACGGTTTTTCTTTATTTTTACTATTTGTTACATTGTAGAATAATAGTGAAGACATCAAACTATGAAATAACACATATGGAATCATGTAGTAACCAAAAAAGTGTTAAACAAATCAAAATATATTTTATATTTGAGATTCTTCAAATAGCCACCCTTTGCCTTGATGACAGCTTTGCACACTCTTGGAATTATTTCAACCAGCTTCATGAGGTAGTCACCTGGAATACATTTCAATTAACAGGTGTGCCTTCTTAAAAGTGGATTTAAAATTTAAGATTTGTGGAATTTATTTCCTTCTTAATGCATTTGATCCAATCAGTTGTGTTGTGACAAGGTAAGGGGGGTATAAAAATAGTCCTGGTAGCCCTTTCATTAACTGTTCAGCAGTCTTATGGCTTGGAGATAGAAGCTGTTCAGCAGCCTTTTGGTCACAGACTTGGCGCTCCGGTACTGCTTGATGTGCGGTAGCAGAGTGAACAGTCTATGGCTTGGGTGGCTGGGGTCTTTGACAATGTTCTAGAGGTCCTGGATGGCAGGGAAATCAGCCCCATTAATGTACTGGACCGTCCGTACCACTAGTGCCTTGCGATCGAGAGTGGTGCAGTTGCCATACCAAGCGGTGATGCAGCCAGTCAATATGCTCTCAATGGTGTAGTTGTAGAACTTTATGAGGACATGAGGGGCCATGGCAAATATTTTCAACCTCCTAAGGGGGAAGAGGCGTTGTCGTGCCTCCTTCATAACTGTTCTGGTGTGAATAACCGAGGAAGTTGTAGCTCTCGACCCGCTCCACTACAGCCCTGTCTATGTGGATGGGGGGCCTGCTCGCCTCTCCGTTTCCTGTAGTCCATGATCAGCTCTTTGGTCTTGCTGACGTTGAGGGAGAGTTTGTTGTCCTGGCACCACACAGCCAGGTCTCTGACCTCCCTGTAGGCTGTCTCATCACCGTCGGTGATCAGGCCTACCACATCGTGTAGTCAGCAAACTTGATGATGGTGTTGGAGTTCTGCGTGGCCACACAGTCGTGGGTGAATAAGGAGTAAAGGAGGGAACTAAGCACGCACCCCTGTAGGGCCCCCGTGTTGACGGTCAGAGTGGGAGATGTGTTGTTACCTACCCTCACCACCTGGGGGAGGCCAATCAGAAAGTCCAGGATCCAGTTGCAGAGGGAGTTGTTCAGTCACAGGGTCCCGAGCTTGGTGATGAGCTCAGAAGAATATGTGGCAGGGTGTATACTGTACGCCAGGAAAGAGCATCCTGCCCTTTATATCCCACTCAATGTACAATCACCCATTGCAGAGCAACGCTGGCCACTTGGACAGGGACTCCCTGACGAGCCAGTTACCCAGGCTCAGTGGACTGCACAAACACTGCTAATGGCAGCTTGGCTGGCCCCTGTCTGATGCGTTTGCTGCCTGTCAAGTGAAATAACGTCCCTGGCTTGTATTATCTCCACAGGTGGTCCCTTTTGAAATGATGTCTGAAACTGTGAGGAGCATTACACATAGTTACACAAGCACTCACAGAGGTACACACACACACTTTCATGCATCCACACACATCCACAGTTTACACAAGTAAATAAATTAACATAAAACTCCCAGAGAGAGAGAGAGAGAGAGAGAGAGAGAGAGAGAGAGAGAGAGAGAGAGAGAGAGAGAGAGAGAGAGAGAGAGAGAGAGAGAGAGAGAGAGAGAGAGAGAGAGAGATATCTCATAGAAGAGCAAGTAAACAGAGGAAAAACATAACATCCCCCAGTCCGCAGGTTTCTATTCTCATAATGATGTCTTCTATCTTGCATCATCTTCTTCTTAAACTGTAGACAAATTTGCCACAAATCATACAGTGGGGAGAACAAGTATTTGATACACTTCCGATTTTGCAGGTTTTCCTACTTACAAAGCATGTAGAGGTCTGTAATTTTTTTATCATATGTACACTTCAACTGTGAGAGACGGAATCTAAAACAAAAATCTAGAAAATCACATTGTTTGATTTTTAAGTAATTAATTTGCATTTTATTGCATGACATAAGTATTTGATCACCTATCAACCAGTATGAATTCCGGCTCTCACAGACCTGTAAATTTTTTATTTAAGAAGCCCTCCTGTTCTCCACTCATTACCTGTATTAACTACACCTGTTTGAACTCGTTACCTGTATAAAAGACACCTGTCCACACACTCAATCAAACAGACTCCCTCCTCTCCACAACGGCCAAGACCAGAGAGCTGTGTAAGGACATCAGGGATACAATTGTAGACCTGCACAAGGCTGGGATGGGCTACAGGACAATAGGCAAGCAGCTTGGTGAGAAGGCAACAACTGTTGGCGCAATTATTAGAAAATGGAAGAAGTTCAAGATGACGGTCAATCACCCTCGGTCTGGGGCTCCATGCAAGATCTCACCTCGTGGGGCATCAATGATCATGAAGAAGGTGAGGGATCAGCCCAGAAATACACGGCAGGACCTGGTCAATGACCTGAAGAGAGCTGGGACCACAGTCTCAAAGAAAACCATTAGTACCACACTATGCCGTCAAGGATTAAAATCCTGCAGCGCACGTGAGGTCCCCCTGCTCAAGCCAGCGCATGTCCAGGCCCGTCTGAAGTTTGCGAATGACCATCTGGATGATCCAGAGGAGGAATGGGAGAAGGTCATGTGGTCTGATGAGACAAAAATAGAGCTTTTTGGTCTAAACTCCACTCGCCGTGTTTGGAGGAAGAAGAAGGATGAGTACAACCCCAAGAACACCATCCCAACCGTGAAGCATGGAGGTGGAAACATCATTCTTTGGGGATGCTTTTCTGCAAAGGGGACAGGACAACTGCACCATATTAAGGGTAGGATGGATGGGGCCATGTATCGCGAGATCTTGGCCAACAACCTCCTTCCCTCAGTAAGAGCATTGAAGATGGGTCGTGGCTGGGTCTTCCAGCATGACAATGACCCGAAACACACAGCCAGGGCAACTAAGGAGTGGCTCCGTAAGAAGCATCTCAAGGTCCTGGAGTGACCTAGCCAGTCTCCAGACCTGAACCCAATAGAAAATCTTTGGAGGGAGCTGAAAGTCCGTATTGCCCAGCGACCGAAACCTGAAGGATCTGGAGAAGGTCTGTATGGAGGAGTGGGCCAAAATCCCTGCTGCAGTGTGTGCAAACCTGGATCTTTGTAATTGCAAACAACGTTTTCTGTACCAAATATTAAGTTCTGCTTTTCTGATAAAATAAAATGCAAATTAATTACTTAAAAATCATACAATGTGATTTTCTGGATTTTGGTTTTAGATTCCATCTCTGACAGTTGAAGTGTACCTATGATACAAATTACAGACCTCTACATGCTTTGTAAGTAGGAAAACCTGCAAAATCGGCAGTGTATCAAATACTTGTTCTCCCCACTGTACATTGATGTCAACAGGAGAGTTGCACTCACGTTTCACATCAATGGGGATTTGGCACAAAAGTCACAAACAAGGATGTGTTTCTAGTCTTATATCCATGCCTTCAGGGTAGAAAGTCATAAACTTTTGCACTACCCACTGCAATCTCCACATACAACAAACCAGAACATTTATATCAAAGATAGACACATATTTTCTCTATCCTCATTTTTTATCAGAGAGAAATTGCCTGGTTTGCTTTCTCTCATGTCTATCATTTTGGCACACCAATTAAGGCAACAGGTGGATGTACTCTCCAAAATAGCCCTGTATAATTTTCTATTATCATACAAATTATCTGGCGCTAACTCCTGATTATATTGGGTTATTTAGGCTAGATTTCATTTCCTGCCTGTAGAAAATTGCTTATATAGTTCTCCAGCTGGCTTATGTATTCCTTTCAGATACATTATAGCTACTATTTCCACTTCTCTTACCTCTCAACATTTCCAAAAGCAGGGTCCGAAAACAGGCTTTAACTGCCTGAGGCGCAACATTAACTTAAACCGCATTTTAGGTTTCACATTATATTTCATAACATTGGAAGATATTAATGGCCCTTATGTAATATCCATGGGTATCCAAAGTTCAGAACATGTACAGCATGTCTAATCCAAATGCTTTTAACAACAGCATTGAAGGCATTTATTGTTTTGTGATCTAATAAAGATTTGATTGGAAAAATGCTCAACCTGGTTTAGGCTGACCCAGCTCTTATGAAGAAATGACTTCCTGCTATATAAACCATCCAACACTAAAGACTCCCAAGTGGATATGTTAAGGCAAGCCTTCCCCTTTTACAGTTGAAGAGAAAATTGAGGATATTATTGAATGGTAGTATTAGTCTTTAGCATATACGACTTCAACCAATTAAATGAACAAGTATTATCTATCTTTGGGGAAAGAAAATAGCATCCATCCAACCCATGGCCCAGCTTGTATCAATCACCAGTGTTCTGCCTCAAGTGTCACACACTGAGCTTTCCAATAAATCTTGTCTCTGTGGCGATGCCAGTCGTATGCCATAAGTGACAATGGCTGGCTGATTTGTCGCGTCCCCGCTGGCAGGGTTAATGCCTTTATCACCTGCCGTTAGTTTGTCACCAGTTATCAACCAGCACTGGCGTGGTGTTTACATTGATGAGGGGATTAAAAGGAGAGAAATTAAGAGTGAATGGAGGAAATGCAGCCGTAAATGCCCATCCACTGCTCCCTCGGAGCGGCCTAGAGTGAAATCAGGCCTCATCGCCTGTATTTACGGTGAATTAATTGCTCCGTTTTCCAATCTATGGTATTTTTTGGCCTCTGTACCTACAATAACTGTCACATTCGTTTAAGGATGGGTCAGACCAAGGCGCAGCGTAAAAGGCTTACATGTTTATTTCACCGAATAAACACACGAACAAAAACAACAAACCAACGAAACGTGAAGTCCTAAGGCTAAACACAATACAAGCCTCTAAACACGGAACAAGATCCCACAACTAATGAATGCCAACAGGCTGCCTAAGTATGATCCCCAATCAGAGACAATGAGCGACAGCTGTCTCTGATTGGGAATCACACCCGGCCAAACATAGATATACAACACCTAGACTGAAACATAGAAAACACAACATATAATATTCACACCCTGACTCAACATGTAAGAGTCCCCTGAGTCAGGGCGTGACAATAACAACGATTTATGTTTGATGATGTCTCCCAACATAAACAAAATGTATTGCTGTCGAATCAGATGGCGGTGGTATTGGAACATTTCTCCTCTGGTAAGACACAACACAAAAAAGAACAGGACAGAACATTGGCTCTATGTCCTCAATCTAACAATTACCCCAGATGCTCTGGAGGAGATCTGGCCACAGCCACAAAGAAAAGCAGGACCTCACTATGACAAGCTTGGCCAATTAACATGGATAATGGTGCTCAGTAGTCCTATCCGACACACTCATTCCCCATCTGTGTGTGGGTATGGCCGGCGAGGTGGGGACAGTTGAAAGCATGCCTGCATTAAGGCAGACATATCATTTGCATGAAAGATGATAGGCCATCCGATTCACCACTGACTCAACTGTTCCCCCTCCCTCCCCAATGCCTAAGATGATAGGGATGGAACGGGTAGGGTCGCATTGATTGGCTTTCTGCTAATTGAAAGAATTGGGCAGATTAACTAAGGCTTCAGCTTCATTTGTCATGGCTGCTTTGTATGCTGCTGCACTTATTTGGTTACCACTGAGTTAAATGGGATGATGAGAAAAAAGCCAGTGTTTCACACAAAGCATCAAAGTGTCCCTTTGATCACTGCGGTTGTCCTTTTATATTGCCACAGCTTTAAGCAGATAGTGTCATCCACATCGAGTGGCTAACTAAAACTGATAGAAAGCAATTAATTTAGCTCAGCTGAGTTTTTCTGTATGACTTTGATGATAGCAATGCTTCGGTTTCCTTTTGTTTTTCTTGAATTTGCATTTTTTAAAGTTAATCTGGATCACTTCACATTGAGGACATAAATTGACCCTACACCTAATCCTTGTGAAATCCTCATAAAAATAAGATATAGGTGGGCTGGCCCCTCCATCTACCTCTGTCCCCACCTTTCACATAAAGTTGTTGTTTACTAATAACAACACTTTTCCCTAGACTCCCTGTCTCTGTGGCAGTACTCAGTACACTCTACCTGTCTGTCTTTGCACTGTCTGGAACCTCTGCAAACAAGCCATCCACCCCAGTAACATTGAATGAAGCGACCCCCCATTTCTCCCTCTTATGTATTATTCATCATGTGGTACATGTTAAACTGCATGTTTTGTTATTAAAGAATGGGAATTCTCTGTGACCTTCTCTGGAAATTGAGCATTGTCTCACAACTGTACAGTCTATTGTTGGCTGGCCCTGACATTAGTAGAGGCCAACACATAGAAACATAATTAATAGAACCAATATTAGTCTATATGTCCAAGAAAAGGTCTACGTTGATTGATGTGAATGTGTGATGCACAAAACATTGCAAAATATGTTGGTCAGTGATTGTGTTTGTGCAGCCACCATGGAACATTCTATGCACATTCCATGATTAAACCCACTAACATGGCCACCATGCCGGCATGCAATCTATCCATGCTATTGATTCCAAATTGCCTTCCGTCCCTTTCAATTCATTTTCTATGGATCGGGCTTGGGCTCTGTGGCCTTGACAGGGCTGATGCTGTCAGAATACTCTACTAGGCTTCACACTAACAATACATCATATAAACCAGTAGTCTTTAGAAGTGTTGTAATACTTGTAAAGAAATATTTGTTCTATTCATTCTGTTTCTATGTGTTGGCCTCACGAGTTTCATGACCCGTGACGCGACTCGGACTCGACCAGTGATTACTTTGTTATCAGCAAATGATTAAGATAGGTACTGTATTGGCAGTCTAGCCTTACGTCATTTACGGTATACCAACAAAATATAGCTTCAAAGATTGTTGGACCCCAGCTTTTAGCACTAGAAAAGGACTTGTGACTCGACTCGTGTGTTCAGACAGTAATCATTTGCTGACATGGCTAAGCTAGTTGTCATAGTAATGACAGGTGTAGGCTGATTGGTGGTGGTGCTCGTGCTTCCTCTCACTCAACATGCCTGCCATGGAAGTTTCCCAGTTGCTATGAATGTTCATAGTCTAATTACACTTTTAAAGCCTCAAAGGATAAGATGATCCAGCTTTCAAAACACGTCCTTTTTGGCTAGCCACAACAGTCAACAAGCTAGCTAGCTGTTTAGCTTGCTAGCACACACACTCATTTGTTTGTAAATAATTAAAAAGCATGTTCTTGTCGAACTGTCAAGAAGGTAGCTAGCAAGCAACAAGATATGCCAAATACTGTTCAGACACAAGTCGCATGGCCAGGAATCAGATGTATTTCCAAAACGCTATATCCACACATTTTTCAAATTTGTGTTTTTCAGAAATGATTGCTTATTGGTACCTTCGTGTGTGAGTAAAATAGGAATGTTCTCATATTTGCTATTCATAGATTATAGAAGTGAATTAAAAAGTTTTTTTTTTTCTTCGAAATGCTATATATCCATTGTTTAGCTGGAATGGAATGTTTGTATCCTGTATATTTAACTGTGATATGTGGTTGTCTCACCTAGCTATCTTAAGATGAATGCACCAACTGAGCTGTTCTGGATAAGAGCATCTGCTAAATGACTAAAATGTCAATTGTAAATGTTTTACCTACATATCTCATATTACTGTATTTAATTATTTATTTAAAACATATATGTACAGTACCAGTATTTATCTCAGAGTGAAGCGTACAGTTGAAGTCGGAACTTTACATACAGCTTTGCCAAATACATTTAAACTCAGTTTTTCACAATTCCTGACATTTAATCCTTGTAAAAATTCCCTGTCTTAGGTCAGTTAGGATCATCACTTTATTTTAAGAATGTGAAATGTCAGAATAATATTAGAAAGAATGATTTATTTCAGCTTTTATTTATTTCATCACATTCCCAGTGGGTCAGAAGTTTACATGCACTCAATTAGTATTTGGTAGCATTGCCTTTAAATTGTTTAACTTGGGTCAAACGTTTCAGGTAGCCTTCCACAAGCTTCCCACAATAAGTTGGGTGAATTTTGGCCCATTCCTCCTGACAGAGCTGGTGTAATTGAGTCGGGTTTGTAGGCCTCCTTGCTCGCACACGCTTTTTCAGTTCTGCCCACACATTTTCTATAGGATTGAGATCAGGGCTTTGTGATGGCCACTCCAATACCTTGACTTTGTTGTCCTTAAGCCATTTTGCCACAACTTTGGAAGTATGCTTGGGGTCATTTGGAAGACCCATTTGCGACCAAGCTTTAACTTCCTGACTGATGTCTTGAGATTTTGCTTCAATATATCCACATAATTTTCCTTCCTCATGATGCCATCTATTTTGTGAAGTGCACCAGTCTCTCCTGCAGCAAAGCACCCCCACAGCATGATGCTGCCACCCCCGTGCTTCACAGTTGGGATGGTGTTCTTCGGCTTGCAAGCAACCTCCTTTTTCCTCCAAACATAACGATGGTCATTTTGGCCAAACAGTTCTATTTTTGTTTCATCAGACCAGAGGACATTTCTCCAAAAAGTACGATATTTGTCCCCATGTGCAGTTTCAAACCGTAGTCTGGCTTTTTTATGGCAGTTTTGGAGCAGTGGCTTATTCCTTGCTGAGCGGCTGTTATGATGAATTTCTAGGGTATCAAGTGATTACGAATGTAAGGATGTACTTAGACACTTTTGATGAGGAGTTCATATAATATATTTAATATGGTACCATGGTTAATTATAACAGACATAGCCCTGCCTCTGCCAACTTCCTAACTCCAGAACAAAGATCCACTCTCTCTATATATACACTCTGTTACAAGTCTCTCCACGAACATCTGGTAAACCTCCATGGGCACTCCCATTCTTTGATGTTATTACTCTTTACCCCTAAGTCATATATCCTGTCCATCAATCATTTCTAAGATCACCATCAGTAATCTCCTTTTACATAACATAATGTAGACTCTGTGGCAGCAAACCCTTATCTACTAACTCTCCCCTGGTCCACACAATACTATGACATGACATCATTACAGCGGCCTTTCAGGTTATGTCAATATAGGACTCGTTTTACTGTGGATATAGATACTTTTGTACCTGTTTCCTCCAGCATCTTCACAAGGTCCTGGGATTGATTTGAACTTTACGCACCAAAGTACGTTCATCTCTAGGAGACAGAATGCGTCTCCTTCCTGAGCGGTATGACGGCTGCGTGGTCCCATGGTGTTTATACTTGCGTACTATTGTTTGTACAGATTAACGTGGTACCTTCATGCGTTAGGAAATTGCTCCCAAGGATGAACCAGACTTGTGGAGGTCCACAATTCCATTCTGAGGTCTTGGCTGATTTCTTTAGATTTTCCCATGATTTCAAGCAAAGAGGCACTGAGTTTGAAGGTAGTCCTTGAAATACATCCACAGGTACACCTCCAATTGACTCAAATGATGTCAATTAGCCCATCAGAAGCTTCTAAAGCAATGACATCATTTTCTGGAATTTCCCAAGCTGTTTAAAGGCACAGTCAACTTAGTGTATGTACATTTCTGACCCACTGGAATTGTGATACAGTGTTTTAAGTGAAATAATCTGTCTGTAAACTATTGTTGGAGAAAATGATTGTGTCATGCACAAAGTAGATGTCCTAACCGACTTGCCAAAACTATAGTTTGTTAACAAGAAATTTGTGGAGTGGTTGAAAAACGAATTTTAATGACTCAAACCTAAGTGTATGTAAACTTCCGACTTCAACTGTATATATATAGTGTTTTGCAAAAAAACATTATTATTTGTCTCTCTGAAATGAAACCATCAAATGATATATTTTAAACAAATGCTTATCTGTCGTTGAACAACCACGAGCCATGATTAGATAGTGAAAAAACACACCAATCTCTTTCATAAGTTCTTTAAACAATAAAAACTAATTTAGCAACATTTCTGAAAATGGATATATAGAGTTTTGGAAATAAACTCTTCAAATGAGCTCATCAGTCGCTATACTTGGCCCAGCTGTTTATTTGATGCTCATTGAGGCTTTATAAAAGGCATGTTACACTGGAGATTGCTACTGTTGTGATCGATCGAAAGTGATGCTGTTAAGAAAGTCTCCGTGCTGTGGAATCCTGGCCTGTCTTATTGCAGTCTGAGATGGAGAGATATGTACAGTAGGTTTATGGGATATGTGGCTTTCAATAGCAAAGATTAATGCATTAACATTTTTTATGTGATTTATCGGCCAGGTTTTCACACAAACACATACACAACAACTCCTTTTAACACTTCTCACACACACACAAACACACATAAACATACTTACACCCTTTTGGCAGTATTGACATGTTTTTATGCTGCAGTCATTTTGAAGAGTAGTTTGCATATGTTTGCTCAGAGCCATGTTGTGTATATAGGTGTGTGTGTGTTTGTGCCCATAAATTAATTAACATAATGAAAGTGCATCACAGTAAATTGGCCTTGAGTGAGTATAGTAGAGTTAGAGAGATGTCCTGGTGAAGCAACAATAAAGTAGGGGAAGTTTATTTTAACTCCCAGCCATTTGTCAAAGTGAAGGTTGACAACCCTGATTGGATATTAATCAAAGCGTTGCCCTGAGCTGCCAGAGAGGTGCCAAGTTTTGCAGCCATTTTTCTCTACTGATGTCACATTAGATAAGGGTGGTACTATTTGCTCACTTGCAGTCATAGAAGATAATGGGAGGTCTCTTATGCATGATAATGTCAAACGATTAGGTTTTACTGTTATTGAGATGATGGTGGTGATGATGATGATGATGATGATAATAATGATTATGGGATATTTATGATATCTGTGTTGATCTAAAGGCATGTTGATATCTCTCTCAGCTGTTGAGAGTCTACAACAACTGCAGGTCAAGAGCACAGATGGGTCCTAGTATGACTCATCACACCTCAACTTCCCCAGAGGACTCAACTACGGCACAGTACAGTGAGCAACTGCAACACAGGAGGGGCACAAAATGGACGTTTCACTGACTCCACATGCCCTTATTTGCTCTACTTCATTTAGCAATATTATACATGAGCTTTTCTCTAAATGTATTAATCTTATGAGAGCAGATCAATTATTTCCTCTCTTGTTGTATCAAAAGAGAGAGAATATTGATTTTACAGCCATGTAAATTCACAGTGGCTGATTCATCTTAAAACCCAAAAATCCCTGCATCTTTTGTATGGAGTCACAGGGAGGAGAAATGCTCGGAGCCTGAGGATTCAACTCTAATTTTTTTCTCTGTTTCTTTCTCTGTGTCTCTGCCTCACACACACAACACTGAATGAGACTTATTGTAGAAAAGCTATTGTGTTTTTATTGTTGTGTAGAGTGGTGGAGGAGAGTGTCTGAAACTGCTGCTTTCACTCCTCCAGCCTATTCACTCAATATGCAATTATGGAAAATCATAATAATTTATGGCACATTCCATTATCTAAATTATCTCAGAGTGTGATGAATTGGCACACTATAATAATTAAATTTACATAATGTATTTCCTGGTTAATTTCCGACCTTATATGTGTTGGTAATACCTGAGTATCACTGTTGTATCACGCTGTTGTATCACCCAGTGATACAGTGTATTTGGAAAGTATTCAGACCCCTTTACTTTTTCCACATTTTGTTACGTTACATCCTTATTCTAAACTGGATTAAATAGATTATACCCCATAATGACAAAGCAAAAACAGTAAAAGAAAAAGAAAAATGTTGCAGATTTATTACAAATAACAAACGGAAATATCACAGTTACATAAGTATTCAGACCCTTTACTCAGTTTGAAGCACCTTTAGAAGCGATTACAGCCTCAAGTCTTCTTGGGTATGACGCTACAAGCTTGGCACACCAGTATTTGGGGAGTTTCTTCCATTCTTCTCTGCAGATCCTCTCAAGCTCTGTCAGGTTGGATGGCGAGCGTCACTCCACAGCTTTTTTCAGGTCTCCAGAGATGTTCGATCGGGTTCAAGTTCGGGCTCTGGCTGGGCCACTCAAGGACATTCAGAGACTTGTCCCGAAGCCACTCCTCCGTTGTCTTGGCTGTGTGCTTAGGGTCGTTGTCCTGTTGGAAGGTGAATCTTCGCCCCAGTTTGAGGTCCTGAGCGCTCTGGAGCAGGTTTTCATCAAGGATCTCTCTGTAATTTACTCCGTTAATCTTTCCCTCAATCCTGACTAGTCTCCCTGCCGCTGAAAAACATCCCCACAGCATGATGCTGCCACCACCATGCTTCACCGTAGGGATGGTGCCAGGTTTCCTCCAGACATGACGCTTGGCATTCAGGCCAAAGAGTTCAATCTTGGTTTCATCAGACCAGAGAATCTTGTTCCTCATGGTCTGAGAGTCCTTTAGGTGCATTTTGGCAAACTCCAAGCGGGCTGTCATGTGCCTTTTACTGAAGAGCGGCTTCCGTCTGGCCACTCTTACCATAAAGTCCTGATTGGTGGAGTGCTGCAGTGATTGTTGTCCTTCTGGAAGGTTCTCCCATCTCCACAGAGGAGCTCTGGAGCTCTGTCAGAGTGACCATCGGGTTCTTTGTCTCCTCCCTGACCAAGGCCCTTCTCCCCCGATTGCTCAGTTTGGCCGGGCGGCTAGCTCTAGGAAGAGTCTTGGTGGTTCCAAACTTCTTCCATTTAAGAATGATGGATGCCACTGTGTTCTTGGGGACCTTCAATGCTGCAGGAATTTTTTGGTACCCTTCCCCAGATCTGTGCCTCGACACAATCCTGTCTCGGAGCTCTACGGACATTTCCTTTTTTTGCTCCGACATGCAATGTCAACTGTGGGACCTTATATAGACAGGTGTGTGCCTTTCCAAATCATGTCCAATCAATTGCATTTAACACAGGTGGACTCCAATCAAGTTGTAGAAACATCTCAAGGATGATCAATGGAAACAGGATGCACCTGAGCTCAATTTTGAGTGTCATAGCAAAGGGTCTGAATACTTCTGTAAATAATATATTTCTGTTTTTTATATTTTATACATTTGCGAAAAAAAATCTAAAAACCTGTTTTTTCACCTTGTCATTATGGGATATTGTGTGCAGATTGATGAGTAAAATATAATAAGGCTGTAACGTAACAAAATGTGGAAAAAGTCAAGGGGTCTTAATACTCTCCGAATGCACTGTATTTCTCCACTGTAAAGTACATTTTGTAGCTTTCTACATGAAGTTATTGTTTTTATAGCTGGGGGAACTCAGTATTGTTCACAGCTCACAGTAACTTAGTGTAAAGTCGTGATTAATAATGGTATAATATGATCTCAAAGTGCTATGCATAAAGCAAAACATATCATTTTATATTGAGTTATGGTTCCTGCCAGGTGATACCGCTCAGTTTGAGGGTCCTTGACAGTATGGCATCCATATTAGGAACACCCTAAGTTGTGTCTGGCTGAAGGAATTTCTAATATGGATACCATATCCTAAGCTTCAGTCAGACACTCCAATATCAAATGAAATCCTGAGCTCCCAGGAAAGTGGTGAGTTACAATATATTTTTATGACATAGCTGGCGAGGTCACTGAAACTCCATTACCTCTGTCGCACAAGGAGGCAGTCAGCCTGTTCGATATGTTTTAGCTGTCTTATGGTTGGTGTGATTTTTCCTAAGCTTCATTACCTTCTAAAACTAGCCAGAAAGATTGGAGCTACTGTAGCTAGACATGGACATAGACTTGGAACTGTTTTTATCCAAACAATTGACTAATTAGGTAACATTAAGAACTGCAATCTGACTTCATGATGTTGTATGGCCCTGAATTTCATCCACAGAGCCAAACCTGATCAATCTAGTGTATTCAAGGTCACAGAGGAAGTGAGGTCACTGATTAATGCTGGGAATTGAAGTCTCAGGGGATGTAAAGGTCACATAGGCTGTGAGATCACATCAGTTGGACAGTCCATGAGCGTTTGAGAGGCACAACTTGGAAATAGACTGGGTTCATCCGAAGGTCTCGTATTTCATTTCACTGCTCCTCACTTGCAGTGAAGATCATTATTTATCTGCATGGTGCTTCAACACATATGCACTGATAAGAAGCCTTTAGATTTCCATGAAGGTTGGAGAACGCATGAGTCAAAAGGAAAACGAACCACAGGAGGGCAAAACAGTTGGATGATGTTATTTTATCAGTATATCAACCCGTTGATATACAGTGAGGGAAAAAAGTATTTGATCCCCTGCTGATTTTGTACGTTTGCCCACTGACAAAGAAATGATCAGTCTATCATTTTAATGGTAGGTTTATTTGAACATTGAGAGACAGAATAACAACAAAAAAATCCAGAAAAACGCATGTCAACAATGTTATAAATTGATTTGCATTTTAATGAGGGAAATAAGTATTTGACCCCTCTGCAAAACATGACTTAGTACTTGGTGGCAAAACCCTTGTTGGCAATCACAGAGGTCAGACGTTTCTTGTAGTTGGCCACCAGGTTTACACACATCTCAGGAGGGATTTTGTCCCACTCCTCATTGCAGATCTTCTCCAAGTCATTAAGGTTTCGAGGCTGACATTTGGCAACTCGAACCTTCAGCTCCCTCCACAGATTTTCTATGGGATTAAGGTCTGGAGACTGGCTAGGCCACTACATGACCTTAATGTGCCTCTTCTTGAGCCACTCCTTTGTTGCCTTGGCCGTGTGTTTTGGGTCATTGTCATGCTGGAATACCCATCCACGACCCATTTTCAATGCCCTGGCTGAGGGAAGGAGGTTCTCACCCAGGATTTGACGGTACATGGCCCCGTCCATCGAGTTGAGTTGATGCCAAAGAGCTCCATTTTGGTCTCATCTCACCACAACACTTTCACCCAGTTCTACTCTGAATCATTCAGATGTTCATTGGCAAACTTCAGACGGGCATGTATATGTGCTTTCTTGAGCAGGGGGACCTTGCGGGCGCTGCAGGATTTCAATCCTTCACGGCGTAGTGTGTTACCAATTGTTTTCTTGGTGACTATGGTCCCAGCTGCCTTGAGATCATTGACAAGATCCTCCCATGTAGTTCTGGGCTGATTCCTCACCGTTCTCATGATCATTGCAATTCCACAAGGTGAGATCTTGCATGGAGCCCCAGGCCGAGAGAGATTGACAGTTGTTTTGTGTTTCTTCCATTTGCGAATAATCACACCAATTGTTGTCACCTTCTCACCAAGCTGCTTGGCGATGGTCTTGTAGCCCATTCCAGCCTTGTGTAGGTCTACAATCCTTTCCCTGACATCCTTGGAGAGCTCTTTGGTCTTGGCCATGGTGGAGAGTTTGGAATCTGATTGATTGATTGCTTCTGTGGACAGGTGTCTTTTATACAGGTAACAAACTGAGATTAGGAGCACTCCCTTTAAGAGTGTGCTCCTAATCTCAGCTCGTTACCTGTATAAAAGACACCTGGGAGCCAGAAATCTTTCTGATTGAGAGGGGGTAAAATACTTATTTCCCTCATTAAAATGCAAATCAATTTATAATTTTTTTTACATGTGTTTTTCTGGATTTTATTGTTGTTATTCTATCATTAAAATTATAGACTGATCATTTCTTTGTCAGTGGGCAAACGTACAAAATCAGCAGGGGATCAAATACTTTTTTCCCTCACTGTATACTGCAGTCATTATGGTGAGATTTCATTTTCAATACCCTGAATCGACTGATATAATGCTGGTGGTTTTTAACTGGAGATTGTTTTAAATTGAAGATGCATTTTGATAACAGATGTTAGGGAACCAAATGTGCACTTGCACAGCTTGTGTTCTTTGCTGTAAAGTGTTTAAAGCCTTCCCTGTTGGGGCCAGGTTCCTCTTGCCAAGGGTGACACATATATCCTCGTTGCCAGGTTACCGCTTGCAGACTCATGCACAAAGTAGCCATAATGTGTCCATAAATATTTCCAGCAGTCTCCAGTTGTCCTCCCTACCTCCAGTTGTTATCGCACTAGATATATTAATGTAAATATATTTAAATATTTTGTGCTGCGCGGGTGTATATCTACACTCTTGGCCAATTTGCAGAAGTATAGACGTGGTGTGGCTTCTCTTAGAACAGCGGGAGACTAGACTGTGACCCTCAACGCCTCAGCTGGCACAGGCAG